>NC_090763.1:3113096-3165596 GCF_036898095.1 Palaemon carinicauda
ACTTAAATCAGAACGAGGGGGGCCTGGGATTCTGGGATCTCGAGAAAGGGCGTGTCTGACGGCATTGAAGAAGAACAGATGCGGAATCAGTAGCAATGTGTCTGCTAAATCAGCTGTGTCGGTATAATTGTCCGCTTTCCCCCCCGACCGAAATTCCCCCAGGGGAAATTTGACCCAGGATATAAATCCCCCAAGGAGGAATTTTGTCCCAGGATAATATTCCTCCCTCCAGGCAAAGATTCCTCCCCAACCCCACTGCTGTTATAAGCGTATAGCCATGGCGACGTATAACTGCTACAATTTCATGGTGACAGGTAGGCTCACACCTAATTTAGTGAACAATTAAAATCTCATTGTGTTATCCCTTAAACTTTTCAAGTGTCTTAGTGCGATTCTGATTTATCTTTTGTTGAAGATCAATACATTTTTATTTCAACCGTGTCCGTCATTAATCTGGAAAGGGTGGAGAACTACTTATTTACGGTGGAAGTAAAGGGGCTAATGTTCTATGTAAGTCGGGGAGAAATGGTATTAAAGGGGGAAAAATCCTAGGTCTAAAATTTCCCCCTGGGGAATAACAGTCCAGAGTAACTTCACCGAGGAAGAAACATTTCCTGCTACACCGACATAGAAGAACATTTCCACATGTATCTCATCGCCCAGTTCCTGGAATGCTATGGTTACTCAGAAGTCCATGCTTTTCTTTATCATAAGTTTCGGTTGCTGATTTCACATTACACAATTCCAAGAGTAAAGAGTCTTTGCATCAAGTAAAGGTATTTCCTAATAATATTTTTCTACCACTAACTGCCTAAGTCATTCGTGTCCCGGTAGTAGTTTAATGATTATGATTAATATGGATATTTTAAAGTCTCAAATACACTCAAGGTAAATTGTTGACCTTTGCTACACCATTCGCCTGTAACCGTATCAGGATCGATTGTCTATTCCATTAATGAACTATTTTTGATGAATATTAAAAATTCCCTCCACACACTCCCAGTGCGCAGCTTCGCAAGTTTTTGTTGTGATAATAGTAACCATTATAAATAAACTTGACAAAAATCACCATGAATTATTCAGCAGCAGCATTATATGACAAGATTGGCTTGAAATTATAGATAGTCATTCTCTCAGCAGTTATTTTAATGATAGGTGATTACTGTAGTTGCAAACGCCGAAGGGGCAAACTGAAGTTTTAAACGCCGAAGGGGCAAACTGAAGTTTTAAACGCCGAAGGGGCAAACTGAAGTTGCAAACGCCGAAGGGACAAACTGAAGTTGCAAACGCCGAAGGGACAAACTGAAGTTGCAAACGCCGAAGGGGCAAACTGAAGTTGCAAACGCCGAAGGGGCAAACTGAAGTTGCAAACGCCGAAGGGGCAAACTGAAGTTGCAAACGCCGAAGGGGCAAACTAAAGTTGCAAACGCCGAAGGGGCAAACTGAAGTTGCAAACGCCGAAGGGGCAAACTAAAGTTGCAAACGCCGAAGGGGCAAACTGAAGTTGCAAACGCCGAAGGGGCAAACTGAAGTTGCAAACGCCGAAAGGGCAAACTAAAGTTGCAAACGCCGAAAGGGCAAACTAAAGTTGCAAACGCCGAAGGGGCAAACTAAAGTTGCAAACGCCGAAGGGGCAAACTAAAGTTGCAAACGCCGAAGGGGCAAACTAAAGTTGCAAACGCCGAAGGGGCAAACTAAAGTTGCAAACGCCGAAGGGGCAAACTAAAGTTGCAAACTCCAACGTTGCAAACTAAAAGTTTTGCCCAAGAAAACTAACAAATATGGAAATTAAAAAAAATAAATTAATGTACAGTAAATGACAGCCAGGGGATGTAACGTACAAGACGCCCATGAAATATAAATTTGAGCAGTATTTTAACGACAAAGCGCCGAATCAGAAATTATTATATCTAATAAATCATAAAAATGATTTAATTAAGGACTTGAGTAGAGCTTGATGATATGTAGACATGCATGCATAAGTCTCTCTCTCTCTCTCTCTCTCTCTCTCTCTCTCTCTCTCTCTCTCTCTCTCTCTCTCTCTCAATTCAGTATTCTACCAATTCAGTATTCTACCATTCCAGGAAGAGTTTAAATATCTATTTGACCATTAAGTTTAAGAGAGTTTAATAAAGAAAGATTTTCATAAGTCAATATTGTCTCAAGAGTTTTATTTAACAAGTGAACTATGCCTATGTATAATTACTATCGTTATTCCTACTGTTATCCTGCAATATATTTTTTTTCATTACTCTATCATCAGCATTTTGTATTAGCTTACTTTAAAGGCTATTTTTCTGGTCCTATACTGCAGGGGAACCCTACTCTCTACAGGACCTCCACACTATTTTCATCGTATGCATTCCAAGGCATTCGACATTTCACAAAGCATATTTCTCATTTACTGTCAAATCCACATTATCGAATTACTTGGAAAAAAATTAATCTTCTGTTTCCTCTTGAAAGCTTTGATATCATCAGTCTTTCTGATGTCTAGCTGGAGCTTATTGTTATGCAGGAAAAGAAGTGGGAATTAAAGCCAATATTTCGAGGGCCAAATAAATTCATCCTTATTTACCTTCAAAATAAAATCTACACCCACGGGCCGCATGATTGCAAGAGCCCGTGCTTGGACACAAGGGTCAACAATTTCCAACAGTCATAGCGCGGTTCAACGGTTACAGAGAATGTGGAATGCAATAGTATCATGCTGATTTAGCGGTCAGAGGGAAGGTACTTTTGAAGGGCCAATTCAAATCGTCGAGGCAAGATTTGCAGACCTTAGGAATTACAATTGAGAACTGCTCTACGTTGGCGACCATTGGACTTGTCTCTTTTAAGGTAAGTACTGCATGCAGCGATTGTTGCGATCATCCCTCAGCGATGGAGCAACGAGCTATTATCGCTGCAAGTCGCGAGCGACCATCGCTGGCGACAAATAGTCGCTTGTTGCAAACCAGCCCCATAGGAAGAAATTTAATTAGTACTCAGCGATGATTGCAACAATCGCCGCATGCAATGTGTACCTTTAGACAGGAATAATCTAAAAAAAATATGATCACTGCTAAGTGTTTAAAGAAGTAGACCGCCATATAGAAGTAGAATATTATAGGTAGACGGCCAACTAAAGTAGAAAAACGCCAGTAGACAGCCTACTAAAGTAGCACAAAATAAACTTATACCAGTGAACCTTTACAAGATAATTGGAGTGGCCATTAACCCCCCCCCCCCCAACATACTCTGAATAGTAGGTTAATATGTACTGGGCATGGATTTTGACTTTAAGGTAATCTTTCCTACGAGGAGATTAGTAATAAATACTAAGGTGGTTTACCTCTGAAGATATACAGAGATTAGGCCTTGGTAGTCTCAAAAAAACGTGAAGAGGAGGCACGTGCGTCTTCTCTTTTGGATACTCCAAATCCCTCATCTTAGATTAGTGCTACTATTGTGGCGTTCCTACCCACTGGCAAGTTATTTAATCTTAATTTGTCTACCATCACTAATAAATAAATACTCATTGGACATCTTTAAAAACATTGCTGGTGTTTAAAAGAAATCTCTATATTCAACATTCCAATTAGAAACTTTCTAGCAGTCATTAACAGATTCAACTTGTGTAATTTAGCAATAATTACACAAGAAAAAAGATCCCCATGTAGGCTACTGACCGAGCTTCACTTGCAGCCTGTTTGTCTTCAGACTTATTACAAATAAATGTCCATACTACTTGAAAAGATTTGTTTGGTATCAATAAACAAGCAAGTCGCACCATCACTATAAGTGGCAGCAGGTCCATCGGACCCCAGTGACTATGTAAGTCCATTTTCCCCAGAAATTGAACACATCTATTCTAAGGGGAAGTTGATGCACCCCACAACCAAATAGTTGCGCTCCAACCCTCATGCTAGTAGTATCTAAGGATACTTCGGGTCAATGGCTGAACGATCAATTTCCAACAATTCGAACCACCCTAATGAGGTTACGAACAAACAATTTCAAACAATTCGAACCACCCCAATGAGGTTACGAACGAACAATTTCAAACAATTCGAACCACCCCAATGAGGTTACGAACGAACAATTTCAAACAACTCGAACCACCCCAATGAGGTTACGAACGAACAATTTCAAACAATTCGAACCACCCCAATGAGGTTTCGAACGAACAATTTCAAACCAGACAAATGAGGTTACAAACTAACAATTTCAAACCAGCTAGATGAACTTACTTTAAGAGTACAAACATTGCTTAGAGCCACACTTCCATCATGGCGAGTGCCCTTGCTCCTTACTTACTTAATCTTACTGCGTACATCCGCAACCAGCAGAACACACCAAGGATGTCTCGAAAGAAGGCCAGGTCAGTGGGGGGGATAAGAAAGGTCCCACGTGTTAGTAGTAGTGCTATCACACTGCTACTGTAGGCTGTGAGTAAAGGAGAGTGCCCTTGCTCCTTACTTAATCTTACTGCGTACATCCGCAACCAGCAGAACACACCAAGGACGTCTCGAAAGAAGGCCAGGTCAGTGGGGGGGATATGAAAGGTCCCACGTGTTCGTAGTAGTGCTATCACACTGCTACTGTAGGCTGTGAGTAAAGGCGAGTGCCCTTGCTCCTTACTTAATCTTACTGCGTACATCCGCAACCAGCAGAACACACCAAGGACGTCTCGAAAGAAGGCCAGGTCAGTGGGGGGGATAAGAAAGGTCCCACGTGTTCGTAGTAGTGCTATCACACTGCTACTGTAGGCTGTGAGTAAAGGCGAGTGCCCTTGCTCCTTACTTACTTAATCTTACTGCGTACATCCACAACCAGCAGATCACACCAAGGACGTCTCGAAAGAAGGCCAGGTCAGTGGGGGGGATAAGAAAGGTCCCACGTGTTCGTAGTAGTGCTATCACACTGCTACTGTAGGCTGTGAGTAAAGGCGAGTGCCCTTGCTCCTTACTTAATCTTACTGCGTACATCCGCAACCAGCAGAACACACCAAGGACGTCTCGAAAGAAGGCCAGGTCAGTGGGGGGGATAAGAAAGGTCCCACGTGTTCGTAGTAGTGCTATCACACTGCTACTGTAGGCTGTGAGTAAAGGCGAGTGCCCTTGCTCCCAACTTACTTAATCTTACTGCGTACATCCGCAACCAGCAGATCACACCAAGGACGTCTCGAAAGAAGGCCAGGTCAGTGGGGGGGATAAGAAAGGTCCCACGTGTTCGTAGTAGTGCTATCACACTGCTACTGTAGGCTGTGAGTAAAGGCGAGTGCCCTTGCTCCCAACTTAATCTTACTGCGTACATCCGCAACCAGCAGAACACACCAAGGACGTCTCGAAAGAAGGCCAGGTCAGTGGGGGGATAAGAAAGGTCCCACGTGTTCGTAGTAGTGCTATCACACTGCTACTGTAGGCTGTGAGTAAAGGAGTGCGCCCTTGCTCCCAACTTACTTAATCTTACTGCGTACATCCACAACCAGCAGAACACACCAAGGACGTCTCGAAAAAAGGCCAGGTCAGTGGGAGGGATAAGAAAGGTCCCACGTGTTCGTAGTAGTGCTATCACACTGCTACTGTAGGCTGTGAGTAAAGGCGAGTGCCCTTGCTCCTTACTTACTTAATCTTACTGCGTACATCCGCAACCAGCAGATCACACCAAGGACGTCTCGAAAGAAGGCCAGGTCAGTGGGGGGGATAAGAAAGGTCCCACGTGTTCGTAGTAGTGCTATCACACTGCTACTGTAGGCTGTGAGTAAAGGCGAGTGCCCTTGCTCCCAACTTAATCTTACTGCGTACATCCGCAACCAGCAGAACACACCAAGGACGTCTCGAAAGAAGGCCAGGTCAGTGGGGGGATAAGAAAGGTCCCACGTGTTCGTAGTAGTGCTATCACACTGCTACTGTAGGCTGTGAGTAAAGGAGTGCGCCCTTGCTCCCAACTTACTTAATCTTACTGCGTACATCCACAACCAGCAGAACACACCAAGGACGTCTCGAAAAAAGGCCAGGTCAGTGGGAGGGATAAGAAAGGTCCCACGTGTTCGTAGTAGTGCTATCACACTGCTACTGTAGGCTGTGAGTAAAGGCGAGTGCCCTTGCTCCTTACTTACTTAATCTTACTGCGTACATCCGCAACCAGCAGATCACACCAAGGACGTCTCGAAAGAAGGCCAGGTCAGTGGGGGGGATAAGAAAGGTCCCACGTGTTCGTAGTAGTGCTATCACACTGCTACTGTAGGCTGTGAGTAAAGGCGAGTGCCCTTGCTCCTTACTTAATCTTACTGCGTACATCCGCAACCAGCAGAACACACCAAGGACGTCTCGAAAGAAGGCCAGGTCAGTGGGGGGGATAAGAAAGGTCCCACGTGTTCGTAGTAGTGCTATCACACTGCTACTGTAGGCTGTGAGTAAAGGCGAGTGCCCTTGCTCCCAACTTACTTAATCTTACTGCGTACATCCACAACCAGCAGAACACACCAAGGACGTCTCGAAAGAAGGCCAGGTCAGTGGGAGGGATAAGAAAGGTCCCACGTGTTCGTAGTAGTGCTACCACACTGCTACTGTAGGCTGTGAGTAAAGGCGAGTGCCCTTGCTCCTTACTTACTTAATCTTACTGCGTACATCCGCAACCAGCAGATCACACCAAGGACGTCTCTAAAGAAGGCCAGGTCAGTGGGGGGGATAAGAAAGGTCCCACGTGTTCGTAGTAGTGCTATCACACTGCTACTGTAGGCTGTGAGTAAAGGCGAGTGCCCTTGCTCCCAACTTAATCTTACTGCGTACATCCGCAACCAGCAGAACACACCAAGGACGTCTCGAAAGAAGGCCAGGTCACCGGGGGGGATAAGAAAGGTCCCACGTGTTCGTAGTAGTGCTATCACACTGCTACTGTAGGCTGTGAGTAAAAGCGAGTGCCCTTGCTCCCAACTTACTTAATCTTACTGCGTACATCCGCAACCAGCAGATCACACCAAGGACGTCTCGAAAGAAGGCCAGGTCAGTGGGAGGGATAAGAAAGGTCCCACATGTTTGGAGTAGTGCTATCACACTGCTACTGTAGACTGTGAGTAAAGGCGAGTGCCCTTGCTCCTTACTTACTTAATCTTACTGCGTACATCCGCAACCAGCAGATCACACCAAGGACGTCTCGAAAGAAGGCCAGGTCAGTGGGGGGGATAAGAAAGGTCCCACGTGTTCGTAGTAGTGCTATCACACTGCTACTGTAGGCTGTGAGTAAAGGCGAGTGCCCTTGCTCCTTACTTAATCTTACTGCGTACATCCGCAACCAGCAGAACACACCAAGGACGTCTCGAAAGAAGGCCAGGTCAGTGGGGGGGATAAGAAAGGTCCCACGTGTTCGTAGTAGTGCTATCACACTGCTACTGTAGGCTGTGAGTAAAGGCGAGTGCCCTTGCTCCTTACTTACTTAATCTTACTGCGTACATCCGCAACCAGCAGATCACACCAAGGACGTCTCTAAAGAAGGCCAGGTCAGTGGGGGGGATAAGAAAGGTCCCACGTGTTCGTAGTAGTGCTATCACACTGCTACTGTAGGCTGTGAGTAAAGGCGAGTGCCCTTGCTCCCAACTTAATCTTACTACGTACATCCGCAACCAGCAGAACACACCAAGGACGTCTCGAAAGAAGGCCAGGTCACCGGGGGGGATAAGAAAGGTCCCACGTGTTCGTAGTAGTGCTATCACACTGCTACTGTAGGCTGTGAGTAAAGGCGAGTGCCCTTGCTCCCAACTTACTTAATCTTACTGCGTACATCCGCAACCAGCAGATCACACCAAGGACGTCTCGAAAGAAGGCCAGGTCAGTGGGGGGATAAGAACACGTGTTCGGAGTAGTGCTATCAAACTGCTACTGTAGGCTGTGAGTAAAGGCGAGTGCCCTTGCTCCTTACTTACTTAATCTTACTGCGTACATCCGCAACCAGCAGAACACACCAAGGACGTCTCGAAAGAAGGCCAGGTCAGTGGGGGGGATAAGAAAGGTCCCACGTGTTCGGAGTAGTGCTATCACACTGCTACTGTAGGCTGTGAGTAAAGGCGAGTGCCCTTGCTCCTTACTTAAATCTTACTTCATACATCCGCAACCAGCAGAACACACCAAGGACGTCACGAAAGAAGGCCAGGTCAGTGGGGGGGATAAGAAAGGTCCCACGTGTTCGGAGTAGTGCTATCACACTGCTACTGTAGGCTGTGAGTAAAGGCGAGTGCCCTTTCTCCTTACTTACTTAATCTTACTGCGTACATCCGCAACCAGCAGAACACACCAAGGACGTCTCGAAAGAAGGCCAGGTCAGTGGGGGGGATTAGAAAGGTCCCACGTGTTCGTAGTAGTGCTATCACACTGCTACTGTAGGCTGTGAGTAAAGGCGAGTGCCCTTGCTCCCAACTTACTTAATCTTACTGCGTACATCCGCAACCAGCAGATCACACCAAGGATGTCTCGAAAGAAGGCCAGGTCAGTGGGGGGGATAAGAAAGGTCCCACGTGTTCGGAGTAGTGCTATCAAACTGCTACTGTAGGCTGTGAGTAAAGGGGTCGTGCTCAATTTCTTCGCAATTTCCTGCTGTTATTACAGAAAATATTACTTTCACAGCTCTAAAGCACACCACTCACGCCATTAAAGAAATAGCTAGGTACTGTACATCAGAGTTAGATATGAATTATATACTTACTGGTAAATTTCAAACAGATAAATTGGAATCCCGATTTGGTCAATATAGACAACTGTCTGGTGGTAATTACAACATTTCTATTAGACAGATATTTATGTGAAAAAAAAAGATTCGAATCATGTCAGTGTTGGAGAGAAATTTGACAATTAATAACAAGAAAATTGTACTAAGGGATTTGCAAACTGATAGGGAAGGACTTTAATATGTATCAAAATCAGATGTGATCGGTGAATTCAACTTAACTGTATTAAAGGAAGATATTGAAAAATCTAAAGATGTATTGCCAGTACTAGTTTATATAGCAGGCTATTGCTGTTACGCAGTTTTCAAAAAAATGAACTGTGATAGTTGCAAGGCTATGATAACTTGCAACGATGAAAATGATATGCATAGAAACATTAAGTATCTTGATGGTCTCAACAGAGGGTCTCTGATGTACCCAAATACTATTGTAACAAATATTGTAATGTATTGTTACATTGTGATTGACAAAATAGTCCAAAATAAGTTTTTTCCACAAAATTACCAATCACAGAGTTGTGGAGAGTGTCTTGTCCTACAAGAAGTTAGCGGATGATGAAGCATTACTTCCAACAGATTCATGTGATGCTGGTCATAGTGCAGAAAAAAAATTGAAAAAAATGATATGGACAGTAACGAATGTCCTTTTATTGCTGCAAAAACAACATCCTCCTCTCTGAAAATAAGCTAATGAGTAAGGATAAAAAGAGAAAATTGCAAACTTTAACCGAGTCAAAAAATAAAAAAATCTTAAATACTTAAAAGTAAAGAGCATGTACAATAAGATCAGGTGACTTAAAAAAAATAATTTATTTTAAATTGCAAAAAGTGTAACAATTTAGTTTTTAAAGAAATAAAAAAAATCAATTATATTGTTTATTTATTATGCCTTAACTAAACCACATAGAGAGTACTGTGTTTTTTTTTTTTAAGAAAGAGACGATATCCCAAAGCAGCAAAGTGGCTGAAAAACAACTTCGTAAAAACAATGACAAAATAAAAAAGTTGTAGCATACTAACAGTGTGTGCATTTTATTTTTTATTAGGCTAGTACCACAGGAAAGTATTATTTTGATAATGTTACTTTTTTCATCTAATTTTTAACCAGATTATCAAGACAGTCTCCCATTGGTGTGTAAGATTCCTTAATTTTCCACGAGGGTTATCATCTGTAGACAGTAAAAAAAAAAAAAAAAAAAAAAAAAAAAAAAAAAAAAAAAAAAAAAAAAACAAGTGTGTATGTATAGTCAGTGCTTGTGTGAGAGAAAGAAGGGTTGTGGATGACCAGGTGGCTTTGCCAGGTGTTCCCGTTAGCCTGAGGACTTAATCTGATCCGTCTTGTCGCAACTTAACCCTTATCTTTTCCGTCTCCATACCAATCGACCTACTTCTACCCCAACTGACCAGGCCTGTATTCGAGACGGCCTTGATCACATCCACTATCTTTCCCCTGGCTAGCTGGAGTGTTTAACAAGCGAAATTTAAGGACAACGTACAATGATGTGGAAGGGTGGCACAACCGCCTCAACAATCATGCGAGAAAGGGCCAATTACCATTCTGTCCTATAACTACCCTTCTAAAAGAAGAACCTGAAGATATTGTTGTGTCCGATAGAAAAAAAATGAGCGCGTCCAGAGAAAATCATTAGGACATTCCATGTCATTTGCATAATTGATGAGATAGGTTCACTAATGGAGATATGTCGCCAATTGGACAACTTGTCGAATTATCCGATTTCGTACCATTCTAATCTTTTCATAGTTTCTTCTTTTATTTTGTTACCTTTAATCTAGAAGTTAGTTTTACAATATCTTAGATGGTACTCTCTACTCGTCATTTGTAAATAAAGTTTAATTAAGGAAGAGGGGCCTTAGAACGCCACTATCTGTATGAAGAAATAACTAATGTACAACTATTTTTAAAACATTATGTGTCAATTTCATCTCCCAAGAGGATTTGGGGTGCGAGAACTCTATGCAATAGAGGTTTACACGAATGGTCTGCAATGAACATTTTTTTTATATGAAAGCTATTCTTATTGCCTCCAATGCGTACCTTTTTTTTTAATAATTGAAATTTTTCATCCCCAAGTTTTAGTAATCATGGACTGAACTCTACAATTATGCAGCCCAATGATTGAACAATAGGCTAACTTTAAAGAGAGTGGGGTGATATTTCTTTCTAAAGGTTTTAAGAGCATATATGTCAAGCTTTCAAAATTTTAAGAATTGATTGATTTGAAAAAAAAAATGGACGTTATGCAATTTTAGTAAAAGCATCAAGATTAAATGACATGGTTTAATAACCTTTATGACCGCTGAGTTAGCCACATTTGGAGAGTCAGTATATGAAACTTAAATTTGCGGTGGAAAACGGTGGAGGGAGAGTCCCATGCCAGGCAAAGCGGAACGACGAGAAGAAAAATCCATTTTTTTTTATGTCTGTTTCTTCTCAAAAGCTAGGATAAGTGCCATGGTAGATAGATAGAGAGTTCGATAGCCTTATTCAAAGTTAGATTCATTTGAACGGTCTCGTATAATACAACTGTGTAAACATTGTTACACATTTAGCATGGAAGGATTATATGTAGGAAGGAAGGACCTACAGTAATTAAGAGATGCCAAAAAGGCTGTTAAAATTGCACTCATTTACCAGCCTATGGTTTTTAACTCTATAAAATAAAGTTGTCAATTTTAATTTCAACTAAATCCAACGTGTTGATTAAAAACTACAGTAACTATTTTTTTTCTCATTATGAAAACCAAACACTTTGTAATGAATTAAACGACGGGTTAAGGCTAGAGTGTGTGTGTGCGCGTGTGTGTGAGCGCGAGTGCGCCCACAAGGGCTACAAGAGAACATTTTCAGGGTTTAATTAAAGAATAGAGACAGAGACCGAATTCTAGTGGTTATTAAAAATACCACCAATTGCAAAAGAACTGCCTCTTTTGCCTCGCCTTATAGAGTTTTGACATTATATATTCAATTGTATATCAGCCAGATCTAAACTTACACATTAGAAAATATTAATGAAAATTGCAAATAAAAAAAAATTATAAAATCTTGAGTAATAAGGTCCTGAAACTCTATAAAACTGAATAAAACTAACATTATGCTTACCCTACCCCCACCCCCCAGATAATAAAGTTCCCAGGTGTGGGTTCGAACTAGATAAGCGTGCATCTCTATAACCAGTCTCCAATCATTTTCTGATATTTTTATCTTAATTGGTTTTATTTTCGAACTGGGGACTATGAAAACCTTGAATAGAATTTCACTTGAAATTTTTTAAAATCGATAAGTTATAGGCGCACTAAATGATAAATTTGTAGATTCTAATATATTCAAAAGTTTCTCGGGTGACACGAATTAGAATGTCAAAAGCGGATGAATAATATTCAAAATTACATGTGAAAACATGCATTGGACTAAAACTTACACAAAGAAAAAAAAGTTGCATATTTCTAAATTTCCTTTCAGTCCATTCCTCAAATATTAAAAAAAAAAAAAAAAAGATAGGAACGACGAATACAATATGGTAATATTATTGGAAAGCCATTAAGGGCCTATCCAACATTCTTAAACGCAATAATACAAGGAAACAACGAAAGGCCCTACCCCAGCATTTGCCAGAGCAATTGTACTTTTCCGTATGATAAACAATCAGGAAAACAGACCTTAAAGTGAAGTAACTATTGAAGGGACCATCCCATCATTAGTTAAAGCAATAATACTTGCAACTAAAGCAGGTATAAAAAAACACTTAGATCAGAGGATGAGCAAGTTTTGGCTCTAAGATTAGCTGACCATGGAACTTTTCTTTTCACTCAATATCCTAGACGATTCCACAACACAAAAAATAATCACAATTAAATTATTTGGTCATCACATGTTTTGGTCATATGAAACTATCTAAAATATAGTCTTCACTTATTTGGTTTAATCAACTATTTACTTAATTGAACCTTACTAACCTCGCTAACCGTTGATTTCGTACCTCCTCCTAAAGACGGGTTTATATCAACGTCTATATTAGCAAATTATAAACGTCGGTATTCGATCATAATGGCTCGAATACTGTACACTGAGCCGAGTGTCAATACTCAAATCCGTTGAAGAGGGAAATATAATATATATAACTACATGCAAATAAACACTAAAATCTCTGTCCTACCCACCTTAAACGACTGCCAGAAGACTCTCAATCAATCGGTCACCTTACACGGTATCACGAACATTGGTTTCTCTCGCAATTTCTTTTTTACCAACATGGATATAAAGACTTCCTTTAGAACTTGGATCTTTCCAGTCACCGTCCACGGGATAATGATTCACTACACTTAACACTGATACACTGACTAAAGAAATCACCGGAACACTGATGTAGAGTTGAGGACTACGATGGAAATTAACCCCTCCCCCGACCGTCCTCATTTTAAGTTTAAGCTATAATTATAGGAATTGGGAATTGCCGAAGAGGTTTTTACGGAGCACTATAAGAGTTGTATGGAGATTGAAGTAATTTAAGTCGAAAATACACATCTACGCATGTGATGTAGTTAGCATTCTCGTCCAAAATGCTAAATAATTATAATTCACTCACATGAAAAATATCAAAAGAAAACTTCACATGACATAGAAACATCTTGGTCAGGACAGAAAAGAAATACAAGGATTTTGTCTGTCTCAAATACTTTTTAGTCCATCCGCAGACACACCATTTGGTCATGGGTAGAATTAGTTTGTTTAGAGAGATTTTATGATATTGTCTAACTTATTCTTGAATTCGTTTATCGTGTTACTGTCCACAACATGTGCTTGAAATCTGATTCCTGTATTTGCTATACATGTAAAGAAATTACCACAGTGAGTGGCGCTGTATCTTTTCAATTCCAGTTTGTATCAGTTACCTCTAACCTGATTTGTGCTGAGAGAGAGAGAGAGAGAGAGAGAGAGAGAGAGAGAGAGAGAGAGAGAGAGAGAGAGAGAGAGAGAGAGAGAGAGTTATATCCCTCGCTAAATCTAAACAAGAGAAACCTTATGAAGAAGAGATTAAAGTCGATTGAGTTGAATTATTAACCGAAATTATGAATTATTCCGACCGAGAAGTTCAACAATGTGTTTTCGGTGGATAGTTTCTCTCTCTCTCTCTCTCTCTCTCTCTCTCTCTCTCTCTCTCTCTCTCTCTCTCTCTCTCTCTCTCTCTCTAATAACCTTTTAATTATCCTCCTTTCCTTAACTCTACTTTTTTATCTTTTATTAGGAAATTAACAATCTTACAATTTATAACATATACATCATAGTATATCTGCATGAATAAATTTTTATTTTACATATAAAGCATTTACAAATGCAATTTTTAGTATTTATCTAATATATGTTTTTGAATAATAAAAAAAATATCGACTCATGAATACTTTTCAATAGAAGTTTTAAATACTATTGTATTTACATTGAACGTATTTATCATTCTATGTTTATTATAAAGTAATATCTTCCATTCTTTGTAATTCCGATATATTGTAAACTTTTTTTTTTTATCCTACCTCTATTGGGTTTCTATTATTTAATTAATTAGAAGCACAGTTGACATATTGGCCTCATGAATGACAATGTATAATTAAATTCATAAATCAATGAGGCACCGATGAACCTAGGAATTACGACGCAAGCTTTCCGCTTACAATCAATCAATTAGTCCAAGGGAGTAACGTCACACTACCTCGATATCATCTTTTACTGTGTAGTGAACGCCAAGTACCCTCAAGGGATTCGTAAAATGAAAAAGCCAATCTTGGAAGACTAGCGACAAAGTACATATCTTCTTGTGGTCAGTTGCACTACTAACAGAGCTAGGAGCTATACGTCTGACTCTGGTGATACAGAACTACTCGTCATCCGAGACCCAGAGAAGCAGCACAGAATTATCGCCAGTGTTGACCAAGGTGCTGGTGACAGAGACACAGCACATTGTATGAGCTGTATGTCTGCATACACAAGACCAGGACCAAGAGCAGAGAAAGTTTTCAGTGGAAAACCTTTGGCGCCGATGTCCGTAATATTGTCACCGCATGTGCCAGGTGTCAAAAAGTAAACCCCCTTCGGCAAACTAAGTTGCTGAGCTGCATCCGGTGCCTGTCCCCAAAGAGGTAATGGTGCAAATCAGCATCGATATCACCAACCTACCCAAGACAGAAGATAGATACTACTGTGTTGTTGTTGCCATGGACTACTACTCAAAATGGCCAAAAGCAGGGGCTCTTATAGACCACACAGCCGAGAGCATCGCGAAATTCTCGTTCAAGGAAATCGTATGCCATCAAGGATATGTTAATATCCGCATAAACGATCAAGGACACAAATTCGTGAACCAGGTGTCATCTGCGCTCCATGACATGATGGGCACGAAGCAGTAAGTTACTAGCGCTTAACATGGCCAAGCCAACGGCCTTGTTAAACACCATTTCAGGGCCATCAAGGATTCTCTCATCAAATGCCTTGAGAACCGTGAGAGATGGGTAGGCTGTATACATGCAGTAGTCTTTCAATACCTAACATCAAAGCACACCTTGATAAATCTCACTCCCTTTAAGTTGTCTGCAATCAGCAGGCAATCCTTCAAGTTAGGCTACAACACTGTCAGCTCTGTGACGATGAGGCAATTGTGGAGAATTCAGAAGACTACCAGGCAGCCTCAATTGCTGCGATCGTTGATGCCACAAGTTTGATTCAGTACCGGATGCTGTCGAAGGTCACATCAAACAAAAAAAAATTCCGCCCAACAAACAGCGCTAACACACTGTACAATGTCGCAGATGAAATCCTCTTAGAAAATCTTGTCAGAGTGGACAGGAAAGGTGGACGTTTCCAGGAAACTGGGCCATACATCGTCCCTGTAGTGTATGGAAAGAATACCTAAAAACTGTCAAACAACAACTTTGAACTAAAAAAAAAAAAATGGTCAACGGTACCAATTTGGCGAGGTACAATGAATCTCAGACATCACACGAGTGCCAGACCGAGAACCCAGCTGTTCCATCCAAACAGCGCACCAAGACCAAAGACCCGGTTCCTCCACCCAAGAAGCACACCAAGACCAACGACCCAATTGCTCCACTTACGAAGCACACCAAGACCGATGACAACCTGCACGTTCTGCCGCACAAGCCATCCATGGACGTGTTCCAAGTCAGCCCTGTTTGCCAAGAATGGCAACATGAGAAAGTAAAACTTCATTTTACCTGTCCATAGCACTAACTGCATCAGAGACAGGATGATAAGCACCTTAGAAACCAACCTTAAGGTGCAATCTTAGCAAGTAAAACTGGATAGAAAGTCTTTCTCGCATTCAGCCAGGTCATTACAGGCACGCAGGGTAACCCAGATTTTCTGCCGACGTTCATCGTGTCCTTAATATTGGACATCACCATGCTCCAGAAAGCAAGAGTCCCGATATTATCCAACACAGACTTATCCAAGATGGTATCGTTTGGAGTTTGGGGGACGGAGGTGGAAATCTTTGCGCTGGCCACTGTATTGAATACAACCGTATTCATGTTCAGCAAGTGCAGAGAAACCACCAAATGGCTGGTGCAGAAACCACTTTAAACAGACGAAATCTCACTCTACGACCAGGAGGGCATTCTCTTGAAGAACCTACATGAACACTTCGACCCAGCCGTTCAGTGAAGGCGTGCTAACGGCCCTGGCCTTAGAAAGAAAGAGCACTCCAGAGAAGAGAGTGAAGTCTAGAGATAGTGAAGATTCTTCTACGGGACGAAGATAGTTCACCATTAAGATGGAAGGAGATTAAATTATGGCCATGGCAAAAACCCCAACCACTTTTGAGGCCATGACGTAAGTCTAAGAAGGTAAAGGATAACTGGCTGGGGCCGACTGGCTGCAACCCATCTGGCCGCAACCCAGTTAGGTCTGTCACTCTGAAAATACTTAAGATACATCAAATCTCAATTAAGCACTAGGAATAAGGAAACAATGCTAACCATGACTATAATGCACACATTAAATGATAGCAAACTATTTTCTTCTTTATTCAAAATTGCCTTATTGTCAATAGGGACTGCCTATTAAGGAAATAAGTTTAAGTTTAGTATAAAATATTCAATTACAGAATACCTGTAAGCATACTCACAGCGAGGAAGGGAGAAAATTGCGATTGATGGCTATCTATAAGTTTTGGACAGACCTGAAGCTGATAATATCAAGAAGTCTTGGAGATGTGAAAGGAGGAGATTATGTAAGGCGAGAATTCACGTAAAGAATGATGAAATTGTAAAACATAAATGAACATTCGCATACTGTTGGAGAAAGGAAACTTAATATAAAAAATAAAGGTGCGGGCTTCAGAAACAATGGAACAAACATCTGTAGTGATTAATGAGTGTTTAGGAAATGTAAATGAAGCATGTCAAGGAGTCATGCCTAGTCATAGCACACTGAAAAATTGCGAGAAGGAAACTAAGGATTTGTCTGCATACCCAGTCAATCCTACAACTCGAGAAGAACTGGTGATTCCTGTTGATATTCAAACTAATAGATCAGAGTCAACGAAGAGGACTCTTGCAGAATCATTGTGTTTGGAAAGTAAAGCAATGCACACTTACTTGAAGAAGTGAAGGACCTATTTGTAGACGGGACGTTTAAAATCACGCCACCGCTTTTTTGTCAAGTGCATGTAATTCTTGCTGAGATGCATGGTGGCATCTATCCGCTTATCTATG
Source organism: Palaemon carinicauda (assembly GCF_036898095.1). Classification (NCBI taxonomy): domain Eukaryota; kingdom Metazoa; phylum Arthropoda; class Malacostraca; order Decapoda; family Palaemonidae; genus Palaemon; species Palaemon carinicauda. The sequence goes on from NC_090763.1 coordinate 3,130,542, forward strand.
CACTACTTCAAATAAACTACGCGAAACGATATACTGTGATTTTCAAATAGGGAATTTCAAAAGTCTTCAATATCATGTCCCATCTGCTGATATCAGAGGATGCTCTTTTTCTGCTTTGCTCTAAATGTCTACAAGAAATTAACATCTATGGGATTATCTACCCAATACAATAATGATGACAGTTTTGCTGTTCGTGCTAAAATGATAACTGCCATAGCTTCTGTAATATGATCAAGTGGAACAAATGCTATTACGGATCTTGTAGATGAACTTCAAGAACTCCTAAATTGGTTGGAAAACAATTATGTTGGAAAAATTTGATATATGCTAGTGGCAAAGTGGCTGTGGGCAGTTGGCATTTGCGGCTTGTTGAGCTCTGGCCAGTCAGCCGCGGCCAGATGGGTTGTGGCCAGTCAGCCTCTAAGAAGCCATGATTGACCTTGTGCCAAGCAATCAACATCAATCATTAAGACAGTGAGCTAAAGAAATCTTCAGTTGCCTAAAACGAATTTCTGGGAGTAGTATTTTCATACATAAACCTCAGACTCCAAGAGCTCACCGATGAACTGGAGTATGAAGCATTTTGAACTATGCCCTTACAACCCCTGAGAACTATAAGTAAACTGAAGTGTATAAAATGTCAAACAAGAAGGGACGTGGGCTTTGTAGTTTACAAAGTTTATTTCTTCCACGTAGTTATTCTTATGGCAGTTAGATTTTGAGGGGAAAAAATGATTTTAGAAACTAGGATGCAATTAGAACAGAGATTAATATACGGCTCTATATCAAACAGATAGGTTACATCTGTCGTGACACAATAGGCAAGAAAATAATCTTCCAGAAAAGCAAAAATAACTAAAAAAAAATGGCTGTAAAGTAATAATGTTATCTTTCTTTAACAATCTTTCGACAGATTTAGAACTGTTACATAGGAGAGTTTCAAAAAGGTCCAATATACAGACTGTTATTCAATAGATAAGGCAAGCCAATGTAACTTAAGATGGCCTACTTCTTACGGCTGGTACTGAAACCTTGGCAAATTAGCATATTTTTTCAAATTTTGCTATGGAGTAATTCATAAGAACCTAAAATTGTATAGCTACTTTAAAATTCCAAGAGTCAGGAACAGTATTGCTACATTAGAATACCAAGAACCAAGAACAGCATTTCTACATTAGAATACCAAGAGCCAGGAACAGTATTGTTACATAAGAATACCAAAAGCCAAGAAAAGTATTGCTGCATTAGAATACAAAGGGCTAAGAACAATATTGCTACAAAAAGATATCTACAGTTTTTAATTAAATCATTCAATTGAGAATCTTCAATAAAATCCTTGTCCATTATTTGATGCGTTTCAGACTGAAATTTACAGTACTTTTGAAATACTATCCAAATTTACCGAGAACAAATAAGTCATTCGGCTAGTTGAAAATGTTGGTTAAACTTCAATCCCAATAAACAGTCTAAGAACGATGTTTGATTAACGTATACTTCATTATTTTTAATTAAAAGACTACAAAATAAGCCTCAAGACTTTCCGTTAGAATTATTGTTTGAGAATAGAATTCTAAATAAAAGTTTTATTGTTCCTTTACTGTGTATCTACAGTGTTGCAGATTTAGGATGACTTACACAGTGCAGTATCAAACAAATGAAAATTCCCTTTTAATAAGGTAAATATCGACATAAAATTCCCTTTTAACAAGGTAAATATCGACAAAGTTCCCTTTTAACAAGGTAAATATCGACATAAAATTCCCTTTCAATAAGGTAAATATCGACATGAAAAATATCGACATGAAAAATATCGACATGATATTCCCTTTTAATAAGGTAAATATCGACATAAAATTCCCTTTTAACAACGTAAATATCGACATAAAATTCCCTTTTAACAAGGTAAATATCGACAAAGTTCCCTTTTAACAAGGTAAATATCGACATAAAATTCCCTTTCAATAAGGTAAACAGACATAAAATTCCCTTTTAACAAGGTAAACATCGACATAAAATTCCCTTTTAATAAGGGAAATATCGACATAAAATTCCCTTTCAATAAGGTAAATATCGACATGAAAAATATAGACATAAAATTCCCTTTTAACAAGGTAAATATCGACAAAGTTCCCTTTCAACAAGGTAAATATCGACATAAAATTCCCTTTCAATAAGGTAAACATCGACATAAAATTCCCTTTCAATAAGGTAAACATCGACATAAAATTCCCTTTCAATAAGGTAAACATCGACATAAAATTCCCTTTCAATAAGGTAAACATCGACATAAAATTCCCTTTCAATAAGGTAAACATCGACATAAAATTCCCTTTCAATAAGGTAAACATCGACATAAAATTCCCTTTTAACAAGGTAAACATCGACATAAAATTCCCTTTTAACAAGGTAAACATCGACATAAAATTCCCTTTTAACAAGTTAAAAGGGAATTTTATGTCGATGTTTACCTTGTTAAAATACTTGTTAAAAGGGAATTTTATGTCGATGTTTACCTTGTTAAAAGGGAATTTTATGTCGATGTTTACCTTGTTAAAAGGGAATTTTATGTCGATATTTACCTTGTTAAAAGGGAATTTTATGTCGATGTTTACCTTGTTAAAAGGGAATTTTATGTCGATGTTTACCTTGTTAAAAGGGAATTTTATGTCGATGTTTACCTTGTTAAAAGGGAATTTTATGTCGATGTTTACCAAGGTAAACATAGACATAAAATTCCCTTTTAATAAGGTAAACAGACATAAAATTCCCTTTTAATAAGGTAAACATCGACATAAAATTCCCTTTTAATAAGGTAAACATCGACATAAAATTCCCTTTTAATAAGGTAAATATAGACATAAAATTCCCTTTCAATAAGGTAAATATAGACATAAAATTCCCTTTTAATAAGGTAAATATCGACATAAATTTCCCTTTCAATAAGGTAAATATCGACATAAAATTCCCTTTCAATAAGGTAAATATCGACATAAAATTCCCTTTCAATAAGGTAAATATCGACATAAAATTCCCTTTCAATAAGGTAAATATCGACATAAAATTCCCTTTCAATAAGGTAAATATCGACACAAAATTCCCTTTCAATAAGGTAAATATCGACATAAAATTCCCTTTCAATAAGGTAAATATCGACATATAATTCCCTTTTAATAAGATAAATATAGGCATAAAATTCCCTATTAATAAGGTAAATATAGGCATAAAATTCCCTTTTAATAAGGTAAATATAGGCATAAAATTCCCTTTTAATAAGGTAAATATAGGCATAAAATTCCCTTTTAATAAGGTAAATATAGGCATAAAATTCCCTTTTAATAAGGTAAATATAGGCATAAAATTCCCTTTTAATAAGGTAAATATAGGCATAAAATTCCCTTTTAAAAAGGTAAATATAGGCATAAAATTCCCTTTTAAAAAGGTAAATATAGGCATAAAATTCCCTTTTAAAAAGGTAAATATCGGCATAAAATTCCCTTTTAATAAGGTAAATATCGACATGAAATTCCCTTTTAATAAGGTAAATATCGACATGATATTCCCTTTTAATAAGGTAAATATCGACATGATATTCCCTTTTAATAAGGTAAATATCGACATGATAATCCCTTTTAATAAGGTAAATATCGACATGATATTCCCTTTTAACAAGGTAAATATCGACATAAAGTTCCCTTTTAACAAGGTAAATATCGATATAAAATTCCCTTTTAACAAGGTAAATATCTACATAAAATTCCCTTTTAATAAGGTAAACATCTACATAAAATTCCCTTTTAATAAGGTAAACATCGACATAAAATTCCCTTTTAGTAAGGTAAATATCGACATAAAATTCCCTTTTAATAAGGTAAACATAGACATAAAATTCCCTTTTAACAAGGTAAACATCGACATAAAATTCCCTTTTAACAAGGTAAACATCGACATAAAATTCCCTTTCAATAAGGTAAATATCGACATGAAAAATATCGACATGATATTCCCTTTTAATAAGGTAAATATCGACATAAAGTTCCCTTTTAACAAGGTAAATATCGACATAAAATTCCCTTTTAACAAGGTAAATATCTACATAAAATTCCCTTTTAATAAGGTAAACATCGACATAAAATTCCCTTTTAATAAGGTAAATATCGACATAAAATTCCCTTTTAATAAGGTAAACATAGACATAAAATTCCCTTTTAATAAGGTAAACAGACATAAAATTCCCTTTTAATAAGATAAACATCGACATAAAATTCCCTTTTAATAAGGTAAACAGACATAAAATTCCCTTTTAATAAGGTAAACATCGACATAAAATTCCCTTTTAATAAGGTAAACAGACATAAAATTCCCTTTCAATAAAATTCCCTTTTAATAAGGTAAATATCGACATAAATTTCCCTTTCAATAAGGTAAATATCGACATAAAATTCCCTTTCAATAAGGTAAATATCGACATAAAATTCCCTTTTTATAAGGTAAATATAGGCATAAAATTCCCTTTTAATAAGGTAAATATAGGCATAAAATTCCCTTTTAATAAGGTAAATAGACATAAAATTCCCTTTTAATAAGGTAAATATAGACAAAATTTCCTTTTAAAAGTAAATATCGACATAAATTCTTAAATTTATTATGGCAAATTCCATATAAGAATCCATGCAGGTGAAAAGCTTTTCAAGTGTAATACATGTAAATTTCTATAACAAGATCCAAAAGGTTTATCTTAAACAGGGATATAAAATAATAATTTCTAATTGAAACTGTCTAGTACGATCTGGAGTAAGTGTTTTAAAGAGTTCATCCTCTAGTTTATCAACAAGACTAAAAAATGCTTCTAAATGCTATTTAAGTCTATAATAAAGTGCAATAAATTGCTCTATTTGTTACTGCGTTGTATCATCTTTTAAAAGTATAAATAAAAGTGCAAACCAGTTGTGGCCAAAAGTCTAAATTATCCATCAAATATTCTCGCTGAGAAATCAAAGTTATGAAGGAGAAGATTAACCTTTCCTACCCATCACCTTAGCACGAACACTTTCTTTTCGGCATGGTCAAACTTGTAACAGAACAGCAACCTTGGCCCGATTCTATTTTCAGACTAATCAAAATAGATTCCAGTGTTAAACAGATACAATAATTCCCCCCAAAACATTATAAATAAGAAGCGGTATCTGTATTGGGGAAGGGTGGATAGACATTGAATGCAAAAGTGGACACGATGCTAATCCTTCCCATACCGAGAGACTCCAAGAGATTAAGTTCTCTAGTCAGCGATAATACATACTGCTCCTTACTTTACTTTAATTAGTAAGTCCATTCTTAGGCAAAGAATACCTGGTCTATAGGGGAAAGTCTCCTAAGATATGCCTGTTATCTAGGACAAGTTGATCATTCAGACTTCAGTCAAACTCGAGACTCCTATCGCTAGCATACCTTACACAAAGGACTGACATGCTGGTATCGCCGAGATTTGGCATGAACCGCTTAAGTTTTGTAATGTACAGTATAGGAGATAAAAAGAACAAATTAAAAGAGACTAGCCAGACCTGCCATCTTTTCATCATGTTCAACCGGACAAGTCAGTCAAGCCAAGACTGCCGCTATTCCCCACCATTCTGTGGTGTATGTGGATGGATTAGCACTTTGCCTAGCAGGACGACTGGATTGACCCACCTATTCTGACACATCATACGGCCATAGCTTGTCATTTGATCGCATTGCATAATCATTCAGTGGTTTTCAATTCGCATGCGAACTTAATTCAGTTCCAATGATATATCAGTGCCACAGAGAAATTATGTTTAAGGCCACCAAATATTTATATTACGATTATGTTTTCGAATTTATATAATTTTGTTTTTTAATTTATATAAGACATACAGGATTCTGCCATGTTTATGGAAAATACGAAGTGTAAATTATTCCAACAAAATAAAAAGACAGACAGCTTTAGAGCTATTGGTTGAATTCTGTAAGAAAGTGTATCAAGATGCAAATAGATTGTGTAAAGAAAAATTGCTGCAGTCACAGGTTCATTACGAAAAGGAGTGATAAATTTTAGACTAAGATATCTCTAACATATCTGGGGAAGGAGAAGTAGATTTATATACCCCCAATATATGGAAATGGAGGTACAGGGAACGAGAAGGAGAGGGAGACCAAAGCTAAGGTGGATGGACTGTATCAAAGATGGCCTTCGATCAAAGGGATGAACCGGTGATGAAGTGTGGGACAGAGGTAGATGGAGAAAGCTGACCAGAAACATCGACCCCACATAAAAGTGGGAAAAGATGCAGACAAAGACGACGACTCTACAACGGATCAGCCTTTCCTCTGCAGGTATTTACTTCCTAATCACTGTATCTTTCTTTTCTATTTTAGGAGACACCTTTGCTAAAAGGACTACGGAGGCATCGTCAGTCTTTTCAAAATTTCAGAAGTAACCTTTGCCCATTGTTGGATTTGTTTAAGATTGAAATTTACAACATTTTTGTAATACTAATCACCTTTATATGGAGAAAATGAGTCTAAGAACAATGTTTGACTACCGTACACTAAATTATTGTGAATTAAAGTCTTTAAATAACCCTTCAGACTTTCCGCTGGAATTATTGTTTGAGAATGGAATTCTAAAGTTTTTTAATGTTCCTTTATTGTATGTGTACAGTGTTGCAGTTAGGATGACTAACACAATGTTGTAGCAACCAGATGAAAATTCCCCTTTATAAGGTATATATCGACTTAACATTATTAGAGGTTACGTGAAATCCCATACAAGAATCCACACAGGTGAAAAGCCTTTTAGAGTGTAATTAATACATGTGATTTTTCTATAAATTATTATTATTATTGTTGTTAAGTTAAATATCAACATAAGATGGTTAGATTTGTTACGTGAAATCCAACAAAATCCAAACAGGTAAAAATCCTTTTCAATGTAATTAAAACATGTAAATGGTTAGATTTGTTACGTGAAATCCAACAAAATCCAAACAGGTAAAAATCCTTTTCAATGTAATTAAAACATGTAATAGGTGAAAATAATTTTCAATGTAATTAACACATGTAATTTTAATAACTAAATTCAAAATGTTTATCCTAAATGTTATTAAAGTTTACACACAAATGTTTCATCTTTCAATAGTATAAAGAAAACTTTAAACCAGGTTTCGAAAGTCAAACGAACAGTTGTGGTTTTTGCTTAAGTATAATTTATCCATCAAATATTCACATTGATGAAATCAAAGTTATGAGGGAGTAACATTCGCATTTCCTACTCGTCATCTTGGCACGAATACTTTCTCTTCGACGTGGTCAAACTTCTAAGAGAACAGCAACCTTGGCCCAGTTTTATTTTCACACAAATCAAATACGTCCCAGTGGTGAACAGATGCAATAATTCTCAAAAATAAAATTATAAATAAGAATGGGTATCTGTACTGGTGGAAAAGTGGATAGATATTGAACGTAAAAGTGAAGATTGTTAATCCTTCCCATACCGTGAGACTCCAAGAGATGAAGTTCTCTAGTCAGCGGTTAATATATATTGCTCCTTACTTTACTTTAGTTAGTAAATCCGTTCTTAGGAAAATACTACCTGGTCTACGTGGGAAAGTCTCTTGAGATCTGCCTGTTATCTGGGAGAAGTTAATCATTCAGTGTATAACCTAACTCTATACAACACCAGCTAATACCAGCATACCTTACACGTCAAGGACTGACACGATTTTACCGAGATTGGCATGAACCGCCTAATTTTTGTCATGTAGAGTGGATAAAAAGAACAAATCAGACGATACTAGCCAGACTTGTCATTTTTTTTCAACATGTTCAACTGGACAAGTCAGTCTAGCCAAGACTGCCACTATTCCCCCATCAGTCTGTTGTGTGTATGGGGATGGACTAGCATTATGACTAGCAGGACGACTGGATTGACCCACCTATTTTGACACATCTCAAGGCCATAACTCGTCACTTGACCGCATTACGTAATCATTCTGTGGTTTTCGATTCGTTTGCGAACTTGCCTCGGTTCCATAGATATATCAGTGGCACAAAGAAAGGAATTCTCAGGCCACCAGATATCTACCTTATGAATTTGTTTGAGAGTTTATATAAAAATACAGGAGTCTGCCATGTTTGTGGAAAATACGAAGTGCTAATCATTCCAACAAAGTAAAAAGACTGTTTGCATCGTGATCCATTTTCTTACATAATTCAACCAATTTCTCAAAAACTGTCATACATTATGTGAAAGCAAAAAATGCTATGTTTACAAGATTACTTCGGAAAAAAAAAAAAAACAGGGATAAAATTTTAAACTCCAAGCTATCTGGGGCAGAAGAGGAAGAATACACCCGAAAATTATGGTATTTAGATTTAATGCTTCTTACAACGGATCAACATTTCCTATGCAGGTATTAACCAACTCATCACTATCTTTCCTTGTTACATTACTATGGATTTTTCCTGCAATTCTTTTAAAAAGAGGACATGTGCGAAGACTTCAGGTTTTCATCCATATCTTCACCCCAACATGCATCTTTTTCTCTCTAATTTCAGGCCTCTCTTCCTCTTGTAATAATAGCACTGATATATATCATATACTGAATAAAATATAGTTAACTATCCACACGTTAGACTATGTTATGTCCTCTCCAATGTATGCGACTTAAATAATAACCATGTTTAGTGTCTTCTTGAAATGTGCTAGCAAGTCAGTGAACTTGTGTGGGTAGTTTTTACCCAACAGGGGGGCCCGTCCAGTCCATCGCGACAAAAAGGTTATACCCGGAAAAAATCTTAACGTGAAGAGCCTACTATCAATCGACATGGCCCAGACTCAAAATTTAATTATCTAGTGAAGTCTTAGTTCAGGAGATCCACCTGGTCACATCGAAAACTAGTTTTCTAGAAGGTTGGCGTTAATCTCCATCCCGCTTTTAATGATGAGTTTTTAAGCATGGCCTTCCAACCCCAGGGGGATTTTCTGGTTGAGGTCTACCCGAAAGTAGACCTTCAACTTCATACCCTTAGCATTTCTTCATGAACTAATGAGGTTGAAGGTTTACCTTCGAGTAGACATCAACCAGAAAATCCCTCTGGGGTTGGAAGGTCATGGCTTAAAAACTATCAGCCTTCTTACGTTCAGGAGATCCATCTGGTCACTTCGAAAGCCGAGAGGTACTGTTGTATCAATGTAAAATTTAGGTTTTTATTAATGCAAAATTAGATTGTTAATGTAAATACGTAATGTTAACTATTTCAAATATGAAATCTTTATTATTGTAAATAAAATTTTTATTATAGGATTTTAAGTTTTAGTTTCAAGATAAATCCAATTTATTACCATAAACTATATTGACCAATCAAATTTATTAGCATAAAATTTGTTGACCAATAAAATTTATTAGCATAAACTTTGTTAACCTTTGACTATGATGAAATGAGGAGATCGACCTGGTGAAGAGAGAAGTTTATTTATAAAAATAAAATGCGGCATAAAAAAATAATGAGATTTAATAAAGGTGAAAGGTGTCGTCTTATAAAGCGAGCATTAAGTGTATATGAGTAACGAAATTATAGAATTCCTTAAGAGGAAAAAATTAAAATTGTAATCGTATTGCGATTGATAAGGTTCTTGTAACTCCTGACAAAGAATAACAAATTTCTATAGAGATTAAATTCAGATAAAATACTTCTAAACAAATTTTAATGAACTAGGCACCAAGAGCTAAAAGAGATGGGCATGAATAAAGAATTATGGAGATCGAATAGCCCATGAAAGGGCCTACCTTTGGGCAGAGCACAGAAGTAGTAGTAGTAGTAGTAGTAGTAGTAGTAGTAGTAGTAGTTTTTGAGAACCTCTCTCACCAATAGCCCTCAACAGAAGTGTAAAGTCATTATTTTTAATAAAAATAATCAAATCCCCATATGTTAATTTTTTTGGGGAAAAGTCACATTTGTACTCGAGAGGACGAATAAGGACTTAATCAGATTCTATCTTTCCCCTAAAAGCTAGTGTATGATATTCACATTTTTATTATATTACTGGATTTATAATGTACCAAATGTTATATTTACGAATATGTATAATGTAGGTTATATCATAGTGACAACAGTCTCCCTCTAGCGACAACGACGATCCGTCGAAAACAACTTTTATATTATTCCACAATAGATGAAAATTCTATAATTTCCGTCAAAGAACTGCCTTATGGCGTTTTTTTTTTTTTTTTTTTTTTTTTTTTTTGCTTTCCCAGTTTTATTAATATTATTACCTTGTAGATTACATCCGAAATGAAAAGATCTGAATAATGCAAACTGCTTTTACCCCTTTCAGTCACGCCAAACCATCTTTCTCGAATCCATGATTGTTTACAGTTTTAACTGCCTCAGTAGTACCCGAATTGTATATATTTGTTACTTTTACAACAACAGTCTCATCCTGGTATTACTGTCGTGAGTGTGAAAGCAACCACAACCGTCAGATCGCGGGACATTGAACAAATTTGACATCGTGACTTCAAATTGCTATGGTTGTGATAGCGAACAATACATAGACATGGCGTAAAAGCAGGGTACCTCGAGACAGCAAATTTTATCACTAAACCGCCCTACCCACTGAACTGGATCTCTCAAGTGTTCCTTCAAGGTACAGACCTTAACTATGAGTTTTCCTCCAAGACTTCTAACCTACCGTGCCTACCAGCAATCAGTTGGATTGTACTTCGAAGCGAAGCTTATCTGTGCAGGGTCGCAAACGGCCCTGCCCTGAAGAAGGAAAACTGCATTTATATCTGTATGCCTCCCTACCCTCCTGGTTGTCTCTGATTGGACCTTGAACCGTTAAATTGGAGCGACGACTATTCTAATACCAACTAATGTAGTGTGTGATTTCTAAACATTTTGGACGATTTACACAGTGTGGGGTCATTGTTTTTTTACATAAGCAATCTTCTTAATGAGAAGGGTAGACAGGATGACTTTCGCAGTTAAAGAGGAAAATTGGTGGCTACGATTTAAACTGGTAAAGTGTTTTCTCTCTCTCTCTCTCTCTCTCTCTCTCTCTCTCTCTCTCTCTCTCTCTCTCTCTCTCTCTCTCTCTCTCTCTCTCTCTCTCTGCATCCTTTTAAACGACAGCTAAATACTCAGCCAAAGGAAATCCTATTAAATAGTTACAACTATTTTCAAAAAGACAAAAGTGAACGGCAGCCTTTAACAGATTTATCAAAATTAATGGACTGGGTGTCTGCTGCATCAGGTGTGTGTGACAGGACCGTTTACAGGCTTTGCAAAGGATACATCAGAGCACGACATTTTGTCGCGTACCAAAGGATCAACGTTCAGCAACCGGGACATTGTTTGACGAATTTCAAAAATGCCTTTTATGTCGGACTGTAAAAATCAGTGAAGTTGGGCGGAAGCATACCATTTCTACCTTTGATCTTGCTGCTGATAGAAAAAAAATCATGACAAACTAAGCTGTAAAGAGATACCAACTCTTGAAATAATTTTCGTAGGAATTAAAGATTAAAGTAAATTTAATAGATGGAAGGGGCCATTTAGGCAAGTTCTCCTGCAAATTGGATTCAAATATGGAAATATGAACGGTCGTCGACAGAGAAGCTATATGAGATCTGCAAGAGCAAAGTTTCTGCGTAAGATGATTGAAGGAAGGAGTTAAGGATTCAACCATTCTATTATCCCCTGGATGAAGCTTTTGTAAATTAACTACTCACATAGCAACTAGATTGACACAGGTAAAGCAACAACTAGATTGACACAGACAAAGCAACAGGACTCGACACAAATTGGAAAGGGTTGTTCGAAAGGAGCAAGTGTAGGTACATTACTTATAAGGAAAAAATTTAAGGTTCATTTTGATAGTGACAACTGCCTTGTGTTATTGGAGAAATGGTTCAAATTTCAACAAACTTAAACCCGGAAGTGCCATCGGATGTCCTGTGTCTAAGACACGACACCACAAAGGACCTCCAGATAATTCCCTTCGGTGAGGGCAAGCAAGCGGCCCTGTGCAGATGGAGGACTACATTGCCCTCCGGAGAAGAGGACTAAGTCTGAAAAGCTAAGGTCGTGGGCTATCCCAAGTTCAAGCAGGAGGCCTAAGGAATTAGTAGAGAAGTTAAGGCGACCAGAACCTCTCTGCCTTTCCCCAGATCCTTCCGACCCTAGATTCCTGAGGTACGTCAACCCGAAGGAAGCAACGACTCCAAATTTCAACTCCAAGAGTCCAGCAGGATTTCTTGGACGTTGTCTTCTCAGGTTGACGCTAAACTCCATCGGTTCATCACTAAACTTTAGACCGATGGAATGTTTGCGCCACACCCTTCCGTTGTCCATTTGGGCTTAATGGACAATTCAGTTTTGCGAGGTCTTAATTATTTTACCTCCTCGATGAAGTGGAGTTATTTTTTTTTTAAGCCAGGCCCTTCCCATCCCTTAGGAAGGATATCAGTTTTCATTTATCATTCAAGTACGAACATATCTATTATTAGATTTTAAAATTTTACGGTAAACTGCTAACTTTCATTCATAATGAAAGTTAGCAGAGTTCTGAAATTTTACTAGTGAAACAAACAAAGATTCACCCCCACCCCTTAAGCAAAAAACAGAATTTTTAAGCAAAAAACTTTTTAAAAAAAAAATAGTATTCACCTGAAAATGTGAATTTAAAGAGCAACCAACTAATAAAAACAAAATGCTCGGGAGGGTAAATGTGAAAACTCACTATACCGATATTGTTAAATTATTCTATTTCGGACAAATCAAGCCTTTAGAAAAGTGTAAAATAAATTAGCCCAACATAAATAACCCAGAGTTTGGAAAGAAATTGACATTTCTAACAAAGTTACGATATTTATCGAGAAGATCCTTCAATAAATCATATTAAGAGCAACTTTCATTAGGCATGTCATCTGATAAATAACAGTTTGAAATCAAATGATTCATGAGTTAATGATAAAAATTATATAAATTAGTTTTAAGTGATAAGTACAGTGGGGCTCCCGACATAAAATTTCCCAGTCAATTGTGGTTGATCATTATTCCTCTCTAGCCTCTGATGGGACGACACCCGTTGATGGACGGAGCCTACCTGGGCCGAGCGGGGAATTCAATATCGTGACTATCTAGGCAACGTGATCAATAAGTCTCCAGCCTACCTTAACATAGGACAAGCTACCGCCATGCCTCGCCACCCTCGGACCTGGATCCCTTGGGATAAATAAGGAATGGCCCTCGGACGTCCTGTCTCTACAGGCACTACTCCAAAAGACTTGACTTCTGAGGAAACCACTTCGGTGAAGAGCCTTAAGCCCTCATGCCCCGATGAAGGAAAAACGGCCCTCCTGAGAGTCCGAAGTCTGGAGGTGGTTCTCTTGTACAAAGGGCGTCAACAACAAGTGTGTTCATGCAGGTAGGAAAGGGACAGCAAAGAAAAGTTCGCCAAACATTTAGTCTTCGTCCAGATCCCTCCGACAAAGAGGTTCTAGATGTCCGTCAACCAGGAAGAACCAACGACTCCGTTTTCTGGAGGATTTTTTGACGTAGCCTTTCCGAAGGTTGAGCTTAAACCTTCAGGCGCCGATGAAGGGAGATATGGCCCTCCAGAAGAACCCGAAGTCTGAAGGTTCTCTTGGACAAAGGGCGTCAACAACAAGTGTGTTCATGCAGGTAGACAAGGGACAGCGAAGAAAAGGCCGCCAAACCTTCGTCCGGATCTCTCCAACAACGAAGTTCTTGAGGTCCGTCAACCAGGAAGAACAGTGTCCAGAGTTTCCGAAGGTTGAGCTTGAATCTTCATGCGCCGATGAAGGGAGAAACAGCCCTCCAGAAGAACCCGAAGTCTGAAGGTTCTCTTGGACAAAGGGCGTCAACAACAAGTGTGTTCATGCAGGTAGGCAAGGGACAGCGAAGAAAAGGTCGCCAAACATTTAGTCTTCGTCCAGATCCCTCCGACAAAGAGGTTCTAGATGTCCGTCAACCAGGAAGAACCAACGGCTCCTAGTTTTCTGGAGGATTTTTTGACGTAGCCTTTCCGAAGGTTGAGCTTAAACCTTCATGCGCCGATGAAGGGAGATATGGCCCTCCAGAAGAACCCGAAGTCTGAAGGTTCTCTTGGACAAAGGGCATCAACAACAAGTGTGTTCATGCAGGTAGACAAGGGACAGCGAAGAAAATGCCGCCAAACCTTCGTCCGGATCTCTCCGACAACGAAGTTCTAGAGGTCCGTCAACCAGGAAGAACAGTGTCCAGAGTTTCCGAAGGTTGAGCTTAAACCTTCATGCGCCGATGAAGGGAGAAACGGCCCTCCAGAAGAACCCGAAGTCTGAAGGTTCTCTTGGACAAAGGGAGTCAACAACAAGTGTGTTCATGCAGGTAGGCAAGGGACAGCAAAGAAAAGGTTGCCAAACATTTAGTCTTCCTCTAGATCCCTCCGACAAAGAGGTTCTAGATGTCCGTCAACCAGGAAGAACCAACGACTCCTAGTTTTCTGGAGGATTTTTTGACGTAGCCTTTCCGAAGGTTGAGCTTATACCTTCATGCGCCGATGAAGGGAGAAACGGCCCTCCAGAAGAACCCGAAGTCTGAAGGTTCTCTTGGACAAAGGGCGTCAACAACAAGTGTGTTCATGCAGGTAGGAAAGGGACAGCAAAGAAAAGGTTGCCAAACATTTAGTCTTCGTCCAGATCCCTCCGACAAAGAGGTTCTAGATGTCCGTCAACCAGGAAGAACCAACGACTCCTAGTTTTCTGGAGGATTTTTTGACGTAGCCTTTCCAAAGGTTGAGCTTATACCTTCATGCGCCGATGAAGGGAGAAACGGCCCTCCAGAAGAACCCGAAGTCTGAAGGTTCTCTTGGACAAAGGGAGTCAACAACAAGTGTGTTCATGCAGGTAGGCAAGGGACAGCGAAGAAAAGGTCGCCAAACATTTAGTCTTCCTCTAGATCCCTCCGACAAAGAGGTTCTAGATGTCCGTCAACCAGGAAGAACCAACGACTCCTAGTTTTCTGGAGGATTTTTTGACGTAGCCTTTCCGAAGGTTGAGCTTATACCTTCATGCGCCGATGAAGGGAGAAACGGCCCTCCAGAAGAACCCGAAGTCTGAAGGTTCTCTTGGACAAAGGGCGTCAACAACAAGTGTGTTCATGCAGGTAGGAAAGGGACAGCAAAGAAAAGGTTGCCAAACATTTAGTCTTCTTCCAGATCCCTCCGACAAAGAGGTTCTAGATGTCCGTCAACCAGGAAGAACCAACGACTCCTAGTTTTCTGGAGGATTTTTTGACGTAGCCTTTCCAAAGGTTGAGCTTATACCTTCATGCGCCGATGAAGGGAGAAACGGCCCTCCAGAAGAACCCGAAGTCTGAAGGTTCTCTTGGACAAAGGGCGTCAACAACAAGAGTGTTCATGCAGGTAGGAAAGGGACAGCGAAGAAAAGGCCGCCAAACCTTCGTCCGGATCTCTCCGACAACGAAGTTCTTGAGGTCCGTCAACCAGGAAGAACAGTGTCCAGAGTTTCCGAAGGTCGAGCTTAAACCTTCATGCGCCGATGAAGGGAAAAACGGCCCTCCAGAAGAACCCGAAGTCTGAAGGTTCTCTTGGACAAAGGGGGGAAACAAGAAGTGTGTTCATGCAGGTAGACAAGGGACAGCGAAGAAAATGCCGCCAAACCTTCAAGTCTTCGCCCGGATCTCTCCGACAACGAGGTTCTTGAGGTCCGTCAACCAGGAACAACCGTGTCCAGAGTTTCCGAAGGTTGAGCTTAAACTCATATCTGTTCACGGATGGTTTGGGAGGCCGCGCCCTTGTAACAACTGAGTAGATCCTTCGACAGTCATCCTTAATTAACGTTCTTTTACTGTACACGGAGAATATCTTACATTGTAAGAATTTAATTTTACTCTTATAATAAAACTAATTTATTTTCTATGCGACTTTAGTTTTTAAGACAATGATCTTGGTGACAATATTAGTTTTTAAAAGAAAATTACCAACGTAAGAAAACTCCAAAAATTGTGAAACCCTAAAGGGAAGCTTAATTTTGTGCTCAAGAAAACCATTGAAACCGTAATACGAGAAGGATGAAACTTAATCCAGACTGAGAATTTATATGTAATCTATTTATTTCATATAAACATTCTTATAAGAATGAATTTTTTTACCCAATCACAAGGAATATAGACAGAATATTACGGTAATTATGTACTCCAACTTTTATCATTTTTGTGTATTTATTTTCAATCTGCATTCCTGCAGATTTTTTTTTCATATTTTCAATCTATTTTCCAATAATGCCTAATGTTACACAGATAATGAGCATTATGTTATATCACTAGTATATTAAAATATAGATTTTATCAGAATAATCGACCAAAGAAGTAAAACAAAAATCACCAATTAAGTTTATTGCATAAGATACAATAAAAATATTCCGTATTTAAGATCGATTAAAAGAACCTATACTCTATTAGATCTCTATTAGATATAAAGGTTTTTTCAAATAATTTTCTTTTATGAAGACTGTATCAAAGTTGCTCAAGAACAGCATTAATAAAAAAATTATCAGGTAAAAATAGATAAGAGTTTTAGCCCTGGGTAAAGATAGACAAGAGTTTTAGCCCTGGGTAAAGATAGACAAGAGTTTTAGCCCTGGGTAAAGATAGACAAGAGTTTTAGCCCTGGGTAAAGATAGACAAGAGTTTTAGCCCTGGGTAAAGATAGACAAGAGTTTTAGCCCTGGGTAAAGATAGACAAGAGTTTTAGCCCTGGGTAAAGATAGACGAGTTTTAGCCCTGGGTAAAGATAGACAAGAGTTTTAGCCCTGGGTAAAAATAGACAAGAGTTTTAGCCCTGGGTAAAAATAGACAAGAGTTTTAGCCCTGGGTAAAAATAGACAAGAGTTTTAGCCCTGGGTAAAAATAGACAAGAGTTTTAGCCCTGGGTAAAAATAGACATGAGTTTTAGCCCTGGGTAAAAATAGACAAGAGTTTTAGCCCTGGGTAAAAATAGACAAGAGTTTTAGCCTTGGGTAAATTTGTTCAATTTGATTTTGTATTGGAACTTTACTTGTGAATATTGATCATTTGTATATGAATTAAACTTATCCAATTCAGTAAAAAAAATTTCAAATAGAATATTTTTTGTAATACCTACAGTAAATTTTGGGGAATAAAAATATTTTTCTATCTTCAGCGGTAGATTTCCACCTTTAAAAATCATATCCAAAAGTAAACTAAAAATTATGAGGTTTATGCAATATAGGGAAAGAAAATGGCGAAGGTATGCAAAGGAAGAGGCTGGGATAATTCTGTCCCTAATGCGGGACTCTCGAGATGTTTCCCAGTCAGCGGTTTATACCCACGATTCCTTCCTTCGCTCTGATTGGACGATACCCGCTCATGGGCGGAGCCTACCCCGGCTACGGCCACGGGAGAAAGCTCTCAATATCCATCATTCTGTCTCCACGCTGCTTCTTGGAAACAAAGCCGATCACAATGCCACCCTATCCACGGACCTGGATCTCTCGGGTTAGGTCAGGAACGGTGTCGACAACAAACCAAGAGGACAGAACCTCCACAGATGCTTCTTCCGTGCAGTCGTTCAAACGGCCATGCCCGGATGAAGGAAGAATAGACCCTCCGTAGAAGAGAGTCAAGTCTTCTGGGGTCTGCGAAGATGCACCTACAGAACCAAGGTCGTCGAACACTTCGAAGATGATCCAGGTGGGCAAAGTAAGGAGGGCGGAGAAGCAGCAGCGACCAGAACAACTTTGTCTTCTCCCGGATCCCTCCGACCCAAGATTTTTGAGGCCTGTAAGCAAAACTGGATCTGCAATTCGAGCCATGAACAATGACTTCCTCGAAATCTCCTTTCCGAAGATGGACCTCAAACTCCATCGGCTCATCGATGAACTTGAACCCGACGGGATCTTTGAGGATGAGGAACATTGTGGACGACTTCAAGCTCACTTTTGTAAATGTTGTAAATAAGAAATGTATTGTAAATATTTTACGATTGAATTTTTTTACTAATCAAAAATTTCGTTCCGTGTATTTTTTGTTACCCTTTGATTGAAGATAAAGCGATTGCCTTGAGAGAATTATAGTTATATGGTTATGGACTAAATCGAAGCCTTTTGATTATTAGTAATTACTCCTTTGAAAAAGCGGTGTAACTGATATATTGGAACGGTTCGAGCATCCGTTTACCCTATAAAGATGAAAGAAAATAGTTCCGTTACAAGATAAGTGTACTAAAACCCTTATTACATTTTGAGATAGAATAATTATTAGAGTTTGGGACTTTGGCAGATACACCTTTGTAACAGAAAGAATCATTACAACAGAATACATCAGACTAATAAAGGTGAAGGTGTGTCTATATGCCAGCTAATCTCCGCAGTCCTTTTAAAGGCGTAATACAGTACAACTACGAACCGATTAGTATTCCTTAAACTTTAAGGATTTAGAACAATGTAAGGTATGAATTGACCCCATATCTAAAGGTGATAAAAATCTAAGGTCTCAAATGTGTATAACCCATTTAGAATAGTTCATAAAATCTGTATTAAATTACCGAAAACTATTGTCTATTAACAGATCTTTTACCATTTTCAACTTTAATATAGATTGAAAACTAATTGAAATACTATTCCGTCTTTACAAGGAATGTAAAAAAAAATCAAACTCCTGCAATTTCTAGCATCCTCCTACTAAAGATGAAGATTGCTTTAATTTTTCACATCTATCCTTTCTCTAAAGGCCAAATAAATTTGGACAACTGCCACTTGTTTTGACTAGTGTAGCTAGGCCTTTGTCTGTGCCTATCTGTGGTGTAGTGTAGGCGTTGTAGCCTGCTATTTTAAGTTTCCTTCCTGCTGTTAAAAGTGTTTCTTGTAGCAGGACTACATCTATATCCTCAGTTTTGCATACTGCAATCAGGGAGGACATTTTTTATCTTACTCCGGCTGAGTTCCAATTAAGAACTTTTACTCCTGGATGTATGTTGAAGAGTATTGTCTTGGGTCCCTAGGGGCAAAGGCAATTGCCTTGACCTCAGAGGATGAGGTGGATGGGGTGTGAGTGGATGAAGGGATGGTGGATGGGATGATAGGGGTGGGATCTGGTGTAGCGGATGTGGAAGGTACAGGTGGTTGAGGTGATGGAATGGTAGGAGTGGTGGTTGAAGTATGAGAGGTGATCTCCTGGATAGCATGAGAGGGGGGTTGGGAGGACTTTGGTCTGGAGACAAAGTCCATCAGGACTTGCTCAATGCTAGTTGCTATAGCTTCAGCATTGATTTTTCCAGTCACGGCCTGTGTGACTAAATCCATTAGTTTTTCTCTTAAGACCGTGGTCTTAATGAAAACTGTTCTGGGCAATGGTTTGGTCCCTGAGTTGCAGGCTTTGGAGCTCTGGATGAGGATCTGGCTCTAGAGCTTTTCCTTAGCTCCTCCTGAGTGTAGAACCTTCTCCTAGGTAAGGGTTTGGGGGCCGTTCCTCTTTTTTTTTTTTTTTCCTCTTCCTTGGGGAGGGCAGCAATTACTCTTGCTACCCTTTCAGGACATCCCCAGGCTATTGCTGTGTCCCCCTTTTTGCAGTTTGGGCATTTAGCTGTTGTTGGTATGCCCGCAGTTTTCTTGTCGATGCACTCCTGTGTAGGGTGCCTTTGGCTGCATACAGCACAGGTTGGGACCTTTGCCTGGCATTGGTACTTATGATGCCCAAATTTCTGGCATTTATAGCATCTAAGGGGATCAGGGTAGTACTTTTTAACCCAGAAACTTCCGAAGATGCCCACGTCCACTTTCTTTGGGTGAGGCCCTTTAAAGGTGACAAGGATGGCCTTGGTTAGGAAGCCAGCCTTATTTTTCATCCTTTCTGCCGCAGTAATGTTCGGCAGTCTTAACAGATGGCTCTCCATCATGTCAGTTGGGTAGCCTACCACAACTGCTTTCTTATTTTTTCTTCCTCCTTTAGCTCGTGCAGCCTGATGTCGGAGGTGCTGAGAGAGATCAGGGCTCTTGCATCCCTGGTGGAGAAGGTCCACTGGCCCTGTCAGTTTGGTTTGGCAACCATTTGTATGTTTGTCCTTTTGCTCAAAGACTGCAATAGCCTTGAAAGCCTCTGAAGAGTTTCCAGCCAAGACACTGAAAAAATAAGTCTTATTTTCCTGAGCTGGCTGGTGGCTGTTTCCAACAGTGGTGTTGTTTTCCTGAGCAGCAAGCCTGGTGTCCATGTTGGGGTTGTTCCGCCTAGCTTGCTTCGTCCGTCTGTTTACTTCGGTCCAGTTTTGGTTTTCATGTTCATCGGAGTCCGTATCCATCTGGATCCTTTTCCTGTTCTGGGGTTCGGTCAAGCAGAGGGTCAGGTCAGGGTGCTGTTCCACTTTTTTTTTTTTCTCTCTCTCTCAACTGTGGTTGATCATTATTCCTCTCTAGCCTCTAATTGGACGACACCCTTTGATGGACACAGCCTAACTGGGCCGAGCAGGAATTAAATATCGTGACAATCCGGGCTACATGATGAATCACAATCTCCAGCCTTCCTCAAGATAGGACAAGCTATCGCCTTGCCTCACCACCATTGGACGCCGATCACTCGGGTTAGACCAGGAACGGACCTCGGACGTTCTGTCTCGACTGGCACTACTCAAAAAGACTTGACCTGAGGAAACCCTTTCGGTGAAGAGTATTAAGCCCTCGTGCCCAATGAAGGAAGAAACGGCTCTCCGGAGAGCCCTAAGTCTCAAGGTTCTTCTCTTGTACAAAGGGGGTTCAACAACAAGTGTGCTTATGCAGGTAGACAAGGAACAGCGAAGAAAAGGTCGCCAAACCTTCAAGTCTTTTTCCGGATCCCTCCGACAACGAGGTTCTTGAGGTCCGACAACGAGGTTCTTGAGGTCCGTCAACCAGGAACAACCAAGTCCAGAGTTTCCGAAGGTTGACCTTAAACTCATATCTGTTCACGGATGGTTTGGGAGTCCGCACCCTTGTAACAACTGAGGAGGAGATCCTTCAAAATCATCCTAAGCTAACGTTCTTTTACTGTGCACGGGAATATCTAACATTGTATGTAAGAATTTATTTTTACTTTTATAATAAAACATTTATTTTTGTGCGACTTTAGTTAACCTAAGACAAGGATCTTAGTGTCAATATTAGTTTTTAAAAGAAAATTGCCAACGTAAGAAACCACCAAAATTGTGAAACCCTAAAGGGAAGCTTTGTTTTGTGCTCAAGAAAACCAGTGAAACCGTAATACAATAAAGATGAAACTTAATCCAGACTGTTTTGATCATTGTATTAGAATTTATATGTAATCTAATTATTTCATATAAATATTATAAGAATTAATTTTTTTTACCCAATAACAAAAATGATAACAGTTGGAGTACATAATTACCGTAATATTCTGTGTATATTCCTGTAGTATTTATTTTCAATCTGCATTTCTGCAGATTATTTTATTTTCATATTTTCAATCTATTTTCCAATAATGCCTAATTTTACATAGATAATGAGCATTATGTCATATCACTAGTATATTAAAATATAAATTTTACCAGAATAATCGACCAAAGAAGTAAAACAAAAATCACCAATTAAGTTTATTGCATAAGATACAATAAAATATTCCGTATTTAAGATCGATTAAAAGAACCTATACTCTATTAGATCTCTATTAGATAGTTTTTTTTTTCAAATAATTTTTTTTATGAAGACTAATACAAAGTTGCTCAAGAACAGCATTAATAAAAAAAATTATCAGGTAAAAATAGACAAGAGTTTTAGCCTTGGGTAAACACATCGACCAGAGTTTTAGCCTTGGGTAAACACATCGACCAGAGTTTTAGCCTTGGGTAAACACATCGACAAGAGTTTTAGCCTTGGGTAAACACATCGACAAGAGTTTTAGCCTTGGGTAAACACATCGACAAGAGTTTTAGCCTTGGGTAAACACATCGACAAGAGTTTTAGCCTTGGGTAAACACATCGACAAGAGTTTTAGCCTTGGGTAAACACATCGACAAGAGTTTTAGCCTTGGGTAAACACATCGACAAGAGTTTTAGCCTTGGGTAAACACATCGACAAGAGTTTTAGCCTTGGGTAAACACATCGACAAGAGTTTTAGCCTTGGGTAAACACATCGACAAGAGTTTTAGCCTTGGGTAAAAATAGACAAGAGTTTTAGCCTTGGGTAAAAATAGACAAGAGTTTTAGCCTTGGGTAAAAATAGACAAGAGTTTTAGCCTTGGGTAAATTTGTTCAATTGGTTTTATATTGGAACTTTACTTGTGAATATTGATCATTTGTATATGAATTAAACTTAACCAATTCAGTTAATTTTTTTTTTCAAATAGAACATTTGTATACTTTGTAATACCTACAGTAAATTTTTCGAGCAAATTTTGGTGAATAAAAATATTTTTCCATCTTCGGCGGTAGATTTCCACCTTTTAAAAATCATATCCAAAAGTAAACTAAAAATTATGAGGTTTATGCAATATAGGAAAAGAAAATGGCGAAGGTATGCAAAGGAAAAGGCTGGGATAATTCTGTCCCTAATTTTTCCCAGTCAGCGGTTTATACCCACGATTCCTTCCTTCGCTCTGATTGGACGATACCCGCTCATGGGCGGAGCCTACCCGGGCTACGGTTCCGAAGGTGGACCTCAAACTCCATCGGCTCATCGATGAACTTGAAGCGGATGGGATCTTTGAGCCGCGCCCTTGCAACGACTGAGGAACATCGTGGAAGGCTACAAGCTCACTTTTGTAAATGTTGTAAATAGGAAATGTATTTTAAATATTTTATGATTGAATTTTTTTATTAATCAAAAATTTCGTTCTGTGTATGTTTTGTTAACCTTTGATTGAAGATAAAGTGATTGCCTTGGGAGAAAAGAGAATTATAGTTATATGGTTGACTAAATCGAAGCCTTTTGATTATTAGTAATTACCCTAGCAGTACCAGCTGAACTGTTGAGTCCCTTGTCAGCCTGGGAGGAACGTAGAGAGGAGAGGTCCCCTTTTATTTTTTTTTTATTTGTTGATGTCAGCTACCCCCCAAAATTGGGGGAAGTGCCTTGGTATATGTATGCATGTACTCCTTTGAAAAAGCGGTGCGACTTATATATTGGAACGGTTCGAGCATCCGTTTACCCTAAAAAGATGAAAGAAAATCGTTCCGTTACAAGATAAGTGTACTAAAACCCTTATTACATTTTGAGATAGAATAATTATTAGAGTTTAGGACTTTGGCAAATACACCTTTGTAACAGAAAGAATCCTTACACCAGAATACATCAGACTAATAATCCTTAGGAGTGAAGGAGTCTTTATATGCCAGCTAATCTCCGCAGTCCTTTAAAAGCCGTAATACAGTACAACTACGAACCGATTAATATTCCTAAAACTTGAAGGATTTAAAACAATGCAAGGTATGAAATGACCCCATATCTGAAGGTTGATAAAAATCTACGAGTTATAAACGTCTCATATGTTTATAACCCATTTATAAGAGTTCATAAAATCGGTATTAAATTACCGAAAACTATTCTCTATTAACAGATATTTTACCATTTACAGGTTTGACATACATTGAAAACTAATTGAAATACTATTCCGTCTTTAAAAGGAATGTAAAAAAAAAAAAAAACTGCTGCAATTTCTAGCATCCTCCTACTAGAGATGAAGATTGCTTTAATTTTTCACATCTACCCTTTCTCAAAAGGCCAAATATATTTGGACAACTGCCACTTGCATACCCTTATAGATCCATACCCAAATATAAAAACATACACAAGAATGCCTATACATCATTCGCATAACAAAAGTATATCTACTTATTCAAATATAGGTGCTTGAGTATACATCCATATACAATCTTACATATGTACGTACATATAACACACATTCCTATCAGACCTAGTATAGTACAGCAGTTTCACCTACTCTGGGACAGGACCAGGGGTGGCACAAGTTTGCTAGAACACCAGTCCTATAATATGCCCTAAATAGCTTAATTAACAAGTGGCCAGCTGGGGAGTATGATTCATATTTTTCATATTTGTCAAAGCAAATTCATCTGAATAATACTTTGCAAGCACATCGCTTGCCACGAAATTATACCAGATAAACACCCACGGGAGAGATGCCAAGAAGGACTTCATCAGAAATGTTAAGATTCCATCAAGCAAAGGGATATTGCTTCCTTAGTATTCTCTAGCTTTTATTCAAAGATCCTTCCTGCAGAAGAACCTGTAGGCCTACTACAGCTCTTACACCCGATCAAATTACCAAGACAGCCACCCATCCTCCGTTATTATTAATGGAAATTCAACAGACAGGTCGGATATAGAAAAGCTTGCCTGTAATACCAGCAGTCTAAGTAACCTGCTGAGACAGTCTCGGATATACCAGGAATCACACCAGGCCTCAGGCAAAATTCCTGGATTCCTAGCCTGTTTACTACAACAGTTCCACAAATCCTTCCCACGAGCCAAATATATTCAGCTATACTTTCCTCTATTATTCAATAAATAGAGCATTTCTCTAAATTTCTTTTTCTAGAATACACTTTTCATTGATTGATAGAGAAGAGTTTGGTTTTTCAGTCAACTGACTACCTTCATAGACATCAGATCTCAACTTAACCCGACTACAGCCAAGTCATGAGTGACTAACTGGTATCCGATTTTATAATAACACAACAAAACGAAAGAGAATTTAGTTATTTTCATCGAATTTTGACAAAAAATATTGTAACCATGTCTTTTTATTCTTGAATTGTACAATATTACCTCAAAATTATCTTTTGATTGAAGACAAGTTTACCATTTCTAACAATGAAAAAAACTTGGTAGAATTATATTGACATTTCTAACGAAGATCGGGAATTCATTTGAGAGATTCATAAATAAATAATAAGAAGTCTAACTTACGTAAAGGCAGGTAACCTGATATATAATAATGAGAAACCAAATATGATTCCAGAGTTAAAAATAAATTATTACAAAATTAATCATAAATTTAGGAGGAAACATTTGCAGGGTTCCCGAGATAAACTTGCCTCTGTCAGCTGTGGTTATTCACTATTCCTCACTTGCCTCTGATTGGACGAAATCGGCTGATGGGCAGAGCCTACCTGGACCGAACGGGTTTTTTTAAATGTGAAAGCAACCAGGCAACATTAATCATTTCGTCTCCAGCCAACCTCGGGAAACGACAAGCTCGCCATGCTTCCATACCCGCGAACCTGGATCTCTCAGGTTCGACCCGAAATGGCCCTTGGACGTACTATTTTTACAGGCAGGACTTCTAGCGAATCTCCTTCGGTGAAGGCAAGCAAGCGGCCGTATCCTAACGGAGGATTAGAGTGCCCTCCAGGGAAGAGAGCCAAGACTGAAGACCTTAAGTCGTCAGCCGTCTCCAAGGAAGCCAAAGTAAGGAAAGTGACAGAAAAGCCGGCCAGAACTTCTCAGCCTTTCCCCGGATCCCTCAGACCCGATATTCCTGAGGCTAGTTATCCCAAAGGAAGCAGTGATTCCAGGTGCCCAGAAGGACTTGCTGGACAATGCCTTCCCAAAGGTTGACCTCGAGCTCCATTGGTTCATCGGTGGACTCAAGGCTGAGGGAGTTTTCGAGCCTCGTCCTTCCAAACCCAGATGATATCATCTATGTTGTTTTTTAAGAATTTTTGTTAAGAGCCATTTGGGCTTATGCCATCCTGCTTTCCCAACAAGGGTTGTAGCATAACTTTTGATCATAACAATAAAATAGAAGGTTCTCTGTCAAGTCGATAATTTTGTTTGATATAAAATCAATTAACTGTAAAATTCAGGACTGTAAAATTCAGGAATATATCTCTGATAACAAGCAGAATTAGTGACCTGAATTTCTTCCACTAACAAGAGCTATTGAACTAAATCTTGTTTATTCTTTTCACAGACATCCATCAGACTTACCTAAATGCAGATTTCTTCACTCATGCTAAAGAATGTGACAAGATTAGGCATGATGCAGATAATGCATCCGATACGAGCTGTGGATCACGTAGTAAATCTTCACTTTAGTCCTATGATTTATAGTAAGTTTTCATAAGTGAACTACTGAAAATATACTATGAAATAGGGAGACATCATCTTGATTTAAAACTAACAAAAACGTTAATTACCTTTACCGATTACTCTCTATTATCTGATGAAATTGAAAGTTTGGAGGCAGAATGGAGATCTTCTGAAGTAGAAGTCATATCCATTGAAGCAGACTAAAAGCCATTCTCGCACTGTTGGAGGTTCGGGATCATGTTCCTCCGCCACTGGAGTCAGTGGATCATCAGTATACCCTGAAAAAGCCGATGGATCGCGGTTCTTTCCTAAGAGACTTGAAAAACTGACGACATGAATGAACTCTCTACCACTCCCTATAAAATCTGTACATAATATATAACGTTCAGCTCTCTCCTACTCAGTTGAAACTTCATACTATTACTCATTCTAATACTCCCTAGTTTTTCGACAGTCAAAAGGGTTCTTGTTCAAAAGACTTCTGTCCATCCATTGAACAACATGACGAAAATTTACTTGCCTACATAAAGCAAAAATTCAAATTTCTTTCCCCTAACGATAAAACTGAATATATTGTTGGACGAAATTCATTTAAAGGCAGATTTAGATTATAAGGGAGGTAGCATTGTGGGTTCGGCTTTTGACACCTGTGCAGCAGCAACTAGTGCAATGGTTTTTATGTTGAACAGCATCAAGTCAACGTTTAAGGATGTTGTACATATCATACCCACAAAATGTATTAAAGCTGAAACATTGCATGCTATAATAAGAAAAATTATAGTAGGTATAGAAAACATCGGTTTTGCTGTCCTTGTAGTCATAACAGACAATAATGCTATCAATAGTAAAGAGATGTCATTTTTTTCTAATCCACCTAAATTATTCATAGTATACCGACACCCTCTCCATATAAGTCGACCACTTTTCTTCATGTTTGATTGAGTTCATATTCTTAAATGCCTCAGAAATAATTGGGTTGGACAAAAAGATCGTAATGATATTTTCAAAATTTTCTTTTACAGGTCATTATTATAAAAATGATGCTGAAATATATTATGCTCCATTAATTACCGTCCAAAAGCTGTACTCGTTAGATGCAAAATCCCTTTTGAAACATTCGTATGGTTTGACACAAAAAGCTTTATGGCCGTCTAATCTTGAAAAGCAAAACTTTAATCTGGTTCTGAAAATGTTCAATGATTATATTATTGAAGCACTTCTATAATCTGGAAAGGAAAACAACTTGCCATTTTCCGCTGAAGTAGCTCATTAGATTAAAGTAATTCATACTTGGTGGACGATAATGAACGTAAAGTCAAAGTTCAAGGGTAAATGACTAAATGATCCGTATGCCACACCACTAACTAATGAAAATGGATAGAAAATATTAATCTCAAAAACTTTGAAGCCTTTGAACTTGAAGAAGAAAGGAGTTTGGGTGAAGGACATCTTTGCAGGAAAGACCCGCTCAGTGAAGACTTCGATCGAGTACTGCCCTTGGCAGAGGCAGATCCTCAAACCCTCCACTATCTCAAGCACTAAAGTTCTTCAGGATTCGAGACTTCGGGCGAAAGTCAGCGTCGTTTCTCAAACCAGGATCCGATTTTTATACAAATTAAAGTATTCTTATTTTATGTTAAGGATTAAATTTTTTTTTCCTGTGATTTTTTCCAATGTTGCTGCTGAGCAATTATGATAGATTTTAATGTTTCAGCAGAAAAGTTTGATTTCTTTTTTATCATCAAGTCAGAATAATTCTGACGATTACTGTACAATTTGTTTAATGTCATAACACACAAACTACGCCACGGTCTGAGGGGACAGAACTCTGGATTCTGCAACATTTGAAAGGTTTTGCTAAGTCAAGAAAACGAGGCTTTGCTTTAAATTAGCTAGTTACAAGGAAGTAAAATCCAGGAAATTAAGAAAAATTTCTTTTTCTCGGCATCCAGAAAAAAAAAATTAAAAACCGAAAACTTAGCTGTTAATGTTTCTACAATTTACTCTTTGTGAAAAGAAAATCCTCATCACTTTCGACGTCGATCAGCACATGGCCAAGCTTGAAGCCGAGTTAGAGATGGAGGTGCATAATAGGAAGACAAAATAAGGAGTCCATATTTATAGACTAAAAGCATCTAAAATTCCTGCTAAAAAGCCTGATTAATATATACTCAAAATCCCTCGAGTCCGGACACCCTCCCCCTCAGCTTCTATCTGAATTTTATTGCAAATTACAATCAAAACTGAACAAATATAAATCTATTGAAAAATATAAATTTTTCTGTTATATATTAAACCCTTCTTAGAACTTATAAAATTTCTTCCCATTTTCGAATATCTAAATGCTTAGCTATGAAAGTTGTGGCGGCCAACCCTTTCCAAAATTGTCTGCCTACGCTACTGATTTAGACAATCATATATATATGAATACATATATATACATAACGGAAATCTCGCATACATAAATGCATACATATCTGTTCGGTCCATTACAGAAGTCTCACCGCTGCCGCTCAACTCTTCGACCGGAAAAGTTACCTAATCCAGGCGTCATCGGAGCAACAAACTACTTTAAAGAAAAATACCCCCGACAAGTTGCAGTCATCGGCACCATTACGTTGACCCTGTTACTGGTGTTCATACGCAAAGAATAGAAAGAATTTGGTTTGAAAGCAAATTCATCATTATGAAGAAGTTCCAATTTATCACTACCAAGCGCATCCTGATGAATACTGCTGGCAATATTCAAAGGGAGATGGTACAGACTTATTTGGATGCCTTCTTGAGGATATCAAAATAATTGTCAATGATTGCAAACTGAATTTAATGTTTAAAATTTCCAAGACATTTTAGAATTTTAGCATATTTTAGAATTAAATAAATCTTAAATTCATGAATGAACTATTTCTTATACCTCTTTAAATACTAAAACTGAGGTAGGCCACAAACCAGAATAAAAAAGGTAGGCCACTTTCTAAACCGGCACCTATTTTCGTTCCTTTTTATTTGAAGGTAACCATGGGTTTGAACTAGCGGTTGCTTCTTTAGTTTACTGTTGGTGTTTGTTCTTGCCATTTTCGGTGTTCAAATTCATTTAGTTCTTGGTAT
Organism: Palaemon carinicauda; assembly: GCF_036898095.1. Taxonomy (NCBI): domain Eukaryota; kingdom Metazoa; phylum Arthropoda; class Malacostraca; order Decapoda; family Palaemonidae; genus Palaemon; species Palaemon carinicauda. The sequence continues at coordinate 3,159,754 of NC_090763.1, forward strand.
CTTTAGTTTTGGTTACCGGCTTGTTAAGTGGTTTTAGCTTTTGTTTGTCTAAGCCAAAGTCATTTATAAACACGAACACCGCAGTTATAATTTAATGTATCTTATAAAGTAAAATCCCTCCCCGACTTGCTGCTTGGAGGAAAATAATAGTAAATGTGATTCCTTTTAGGAATCCTGCGATACAAACTTGCATATGAGGGTTCTATTTACCTAACTGGTCCCAGTTGACGTCTAGACACCGTCGCAGTAACCATCAGTCAACAATTAGTGATCGGAGAAGTAGGCTACAAAGTGAGAATGAAGAAAGGAACTAAAAATTCTCGAACGTTGAATTAAAAAGGTTCCTAGCCAAATGTTTATGCAAGGAAGTGGTATTGCCTTGAATAATAAGTGTACACTATTGAAATGAATCAGGTATTATATAATTACAATACCTCCAGTGTCTTCTTACGTGCAAACGACCCTGCCCAGATGAAGGAAGAAGAGACCCTCTGCAGAAGAGGTTAAGAAGTCTGGAGCCTCCGAAGATGCATCTACAGGACGAAGGTCGTCGGAAACATCCAAGTTAAACCAGGTGGCCAAAATGAGAAGGAAGAAGAAGAGGAAACCAGAACCCCTCTGTCTTCACCTGGATCGCTCCAACCCAAGGTTTTTGAGGACCATAAACTAAATTGGAAGAGATATTTGCAGTGTTCTCGAGATAACTTCCCAGTCAGCTGTGGTTGCTCACTATTCATCTCGTGACTCTAATTGGACGACACCAGTTGATGGGCGGAGCAACGACTCCAGGTGTCCAGACGGACTTACTGGACGACGTCTTCCAGAAGGTTGACCTCAAACTCCATCGGTTCATCGTCGGACTCAAGGCTGAAGGACTTTTTGAGCCTGGCCCTTCCAACCTCTGACGACATCATCTATGTTGTTTTAGGATTATGTTGTAGATTAGAAGATTTTTAGTGAAATATCCTGTTATTTTTTTCTTACGATAAATCAAATTTATATGACTAACTTTTTGTTTAACCTTTGGCGAAATTGAAGAAATTGACTGGTGATGACAGAAATAAGTGTTAAAAAGTAGTAGTAGTTTTGGCATAGGAGTTTTTTATTATTCGATTTAAAAAGTAAGAAAGCAGTCTTCTGAAAATAATATTAGGACATTGAGAAATCTCAATTTCCGACAAATAGAAAATATTACGTAAAGGATTAGATGCAGACAAAACAAAAGTTCTGGAGCTTAAGATTATGAATTTGAACTAAGAGACCCACCCATCTCACCATTGAAAAAAAAAGCAATTGGTCGTACAACTTGAGAAAGTTTAAGAGCAACGAGACAATTGAATGTCTTTCTGGATATTAAATGATAGACTTTTACCTTAGAAACTACTATAAAAAAGAAAGGATCAATCATGACGTTGGTTATATTTAGGAGCGAAATATGGTCCGAATAATTTTATGGATTAATGCACAATGTTTAAATTCATAACAAAGCCACAGTCTGGTGAGACAGAACTCTGGATTCTGTAACAATTCACAGTCTGGTGAGACAGAACTCTGGATTCTGTAACAATTGAAGGTTTTATGGAAAGTTTGAAAAAAATGTGACAAGGCTTCACTAAATTAATTAAGCAATAGGATAAAACGTCCTGTTAATAAAGAAGAAAATTCTCTGCTGTGCCGATCAGAGCTTTGTCGATACAATTAAGTTTTTTTTTTATTTCTTAAAATAGTTATGATGTTTACAGACTTTAAAACAAATAATCTAGAATTCCTAATAAAAAAATCTCATTAATACATTCGCAAACTCAGGTTTGTCCTGGTATTAGGGATCTCTCTCTCTCTCTCTCTCTCTCTCTCTCTCTCTCTCTCTCTCTCTCTCTCTCTCTCTCTCTCTCTCTCGCAGAAATTTGCAAGATTAAACATGAGTAATAACAAAGAAATCAAATCCATAAAACCATTGAAACTAACATTTTCTTCCATTTTATTATGTATTAAACATTTCTTATATTTCACTATTGTAAATTCCCGTCCCATTTTCGAATCTATCTTCTAAACGCTTAGCTACGAAAGTTGTGATGGACTACCCCCTTTCAAGATGTCTGCCTACGCCACTGATTTAAAGATTTCTGCCTATGCCACTGATTTACACCATTACACCTGTAAGACTTTCTCTATGTATATGCATGTATTCATATAAGTATGCATACATATCTATCCGGGCTATTACACAAGTTTCACCGTTGCCACTTAACTCTGCGACCGGACAGGTTGCCTAAGCCCGGCCATGTGCGCCAACCAATCAGGAGCGAGGAACGAAGCCAAACTAAAAAAAAAAAAAAAAAAAAAAGTCATGCTTATTTTCCCGTCGTCTGCCACGTTCTTTCAAGACGAGAATTAATCAATAAAACTTTAATATATTCTAATATTGATTTTTCATTTATGTATTTAAATGACTCAAGGACTACCACAATGGATAAGGGAGGTAGTTGTTGGAAAAGTTTCTGACCGTAATATAAAAGAAAAAAAAAAATCCTAACTACTCCCTATAACAACCTCTGTACAAGTCAGAGTGGCTAAGACAAAGACAAAACATTCACATAAAACGAATGGGAATTTTGTTATTTCTGTCGATTTTTAACAAATTGTGTAGCCATAAACAGTCAATAAATGTCTACTAAAAGAGAATAGTACTTTGTGGTAACCTTTGAATTTAATCAAAGACATTTACCATTTCTAACGATAATAAAAACTGGAGAATTACATCGACATTTCTATCAAAAACCGGGAATTGATCGATGAGTGTCTTCAATAAATCATTATGAAATGAAACTTACATGAGGCAGATAACCTGATAAACAATAAAGTGATTTTTGACAACGAAAAATTATATTACGAAATCTATTAAACACTTAGAAGACGATACATCTGTAGGGCTCCCGAGATAAACTTCCCAAGTCAGCTGTGGTTACTCACTATTCATCTCTTGCCTCTGATTGGAAGACACCTGTTGATGGGAGGAGCCTACCTGGGCTGAGCGGGAAATTCAATCGTGAGAGCAGCCTGACAACGTAAATCATTCCATCTCCAACCACCCTCAAGAAAAGACAAGCTCGCCATGCCTCCCTACCCTAGGACCTGGATCTCTCGGGTTAGACCCGGGATGACCCTTGGACGTCCACTGTCTACAGACACGACCTCCAGAGAATCCCCTTCGTTAAGGGAATTCAAGCGGCCCTGTCCTGACGGAGGGCTAGAGTGCCCTCCAGAGAAGAGAGTTAAGTCCGAGGAACTAAGGTCGTCGGCTGTGAAAAGCGAAATTAAGAAATGGCGGCCAGAACCCTTCTGCCTTTCCCCGGATCCTTCCGACCCAAGATTCATGAGGCCCGTCAACCTGAAGGAAGCAACAACTCCAGGTGGCCACAAGGATTTCCTGGACGACGTCTTCCCGAGGGTTGACCTCAAGCTCCATCGTTTCATCGATGCACTCGAGGCTGAAGGAGTTTTTGAGCCTCGCCCTTTCAACACTCAAAGCGACTTCCTGGAAGAGGTCTTCCCGAAGGTCGACCTTAGACTCCACCACCTCATCGATGATCTGGAGATGGATGGAGTTTTTAAGCCACGTCCGTCCAACCCCAGATGATAATTACCTTCGGTGTTGTTTTACGATTATTTTTGTAAATAAAAATTTTCTATTTTTGTAAATAAAATTATTATTTTTATTAAAAAAAACCCTGTTTTTTTTTTACGATAAGTGAAAATCGCATAACTGGCTTTTGTTAACCTTTGAATATGACGAAAATCAAGATTTTGATTAAGGCAGATAAAATTTATACACAACCAGAATATGACTAAAATCAAGATTTTGATTAAGGAAGATAAAATTTATACACAACCAGTTTTAGCAAAGATACGACTTTTTATCACTTGAATTAAACAGGAACATACAGTCCTATGAAATATGGAGTTAACTGAAACATTCGCAAATTTTGGTTATAGAATATTTGAATAATTTGGGTTACAAAAAACCGAATAACAGCAATGCATCTAATCCTTTATAAGGTTTCCCCATTTGTCGGAAATTGAGATTTTTAAATAGCAATATCAAGACAAATTAAGTGATAAAAAAAAAATTCTTGTGCTTGTCATAACAACGCTCCAACTATGTCATGGTCTGATGGGACAGAACTCGGGACCCTGTGACACTAAATTTTTCGTTATGTTTAAGAAATGAAGTGACACGATGCTTCACTTCAAATTCCGTAATAAACAGAAAAGAAAGTCATAGTTATAGGCATTATGAAGAAAACTTAAACTTCCAAATTCTTTGTTGGCAGAAAAAACAAGGAAAAAGACGAAGATGAAGTTTAGCTGATATATATAACTACAATTTGCTTTAGTGAAAACATCTTATAATATTAAAGAGACTCAACTATTTTATCTTCAAGAATTCCAAGTGAAAAATACTGATGAAAAGACATTTGATACGAGAAAGTCTCTTGAAAGGTCAAGAAAACATTTTAAAGAGACCCAAATTCTGAAAGCGACCAATTACTACAGTTATCTTACATTCTAAATCAAAGGATAAACTTGAGTTTAGAAAGCAATATTACCAAAGAATTGTAGTACTGTTGTCTTTAACAAGATTTCTTTGCATTATGAGAATCGAGTTATTGGTCTTATGAAAAATTATGTCTATTAACAGATCTTTGAGAATCTATATTTCAAGATACCTGGCTACTGAAATCAAATCGCTAGGCGGTCTTCATGAAGAAAATTAAATCAATTAAGGCAATGTATTCAAACTGTATCTATATAGATATAGATTGCTTGAATATTATAGATCTATCTTTTCCCAAAAAGTCTTATTTATCATGGCAGTATGCGCATCGAATTTTATACTTCCATCATAAGCATATATATATATATATATATATATATATATATATATATATATATATATTATATATATATATATATATATATATATCTGGATTCTCTTATATATATTATTATTATTTATATATATATATATATATATATATATATATATATATGTATATATATATATATATATATATATATATATATATATATAAATAATATGGAAGCACTTAAGCACATTTATTCATCATACTTTAAAGAAATATACATATAATACTAAGTTTAATACTATACATATGCATCCTTATACATACGCTTATACACAATAGTACGACGGCATCAATGCAACCACCTGGAACTCAGCGACCGGATTACCTGGGCCGGGCGATTGCCAATCAGAGCGCTGCTCCTCAGCCCGGTAGAAATATATACAATGAACCTTTTCCCGACGTTCTACTGAGCCCCGGATACTGTATTAATTTACGCCACAAAATGCAATTTGTTAATGGAATTAAATTCACAAACGCGGACACGAAATTAACTTAAGATGCGACAACGTTATCTTTAAAAAAACTACCGGCAAGACATAAAACAATTAAATTTGCACGCTGAAAATTTCCTTATATTTCATTTTGTTTTGGGCCTTTACTTGCGAATATTGATCAATTATATTAATTTGATCCCATTCAGTTCCGGATTTTTCATTGGAACTTTTGTATACTTTGTAATATCCCATTCAGTTCCACATTTTTCATTGGAACTTTTGTATACTTGTAATATCCCATTCAGTTCCACATTTTTCATTGGAACTTTTGTATACTTGTAATATCCCATTCAGTTCCACATTTTTCATTGGAACTTTTGTATACTTTGTAATATCCCATTCAGTTCCACATTTTTCATTGGAACTTTTGTATACTTTGTAATATCCCATTCAGTTCCACATTTTTCATTGGAACTTTTGT
>NC_090763.1:3175596-3226518 GCF_036898095.1 Palaemon carinicauda
CTTCCTGCCATTTTCCCCTGAAGTAGCTCATTAGATTAAAGTAATTCATATTTGGTGGACGATAATGAACGTCAAGTCAAAGTTAAAGGGTAAAAAGACTAAATGATCCGTATGCCACAACCACTAACTAATGAACATAGATATAGAAAATATGAATCTCAAAAACTTTGAAGCCTTTGAACTTGAAGAAGAAAGGAGTTTGGGTGAAGGACATCGTTGCAGGAAAGACCCGCTCATGAAGACTTGGACCGAGTACTGCCCCTTGCAGAGGCAGATCCTCAAACACTCCAGACTCTCAAGCGCCAAAGGTCTTCAGGATTCGGGACTTCGGCCGAAAGGAAACGTAGCGTCTCAAACTAGAACCTGAATTTTATACCAAATAAATCTTTGTCTGTTTTTTCCAATGTTGCTATTGAACAATTGTGATTTTAATGTTTCGCATTTTTATAAGAATTTTAGATTTGTTTAGTATTCCCTCGAGTGCGGACACCCTCCCCCTCAGCCTCTGTCTGAAATTTTTTGCAAATTACAATCAAAACTGAACTCGTAAAAATTGCTTCCCATTTTCAAATTTCTTAAATGCTAAGCTACGAAAGTTGCGGTGGCCAACCCATTCTAAAATTGTCTGCCTGCGCTACTGATTTAGACAATCATACATATATGAATACATACATATACATAGAGGAAATCTCATACATAAATACATACATATCTGTTAGGTCCATTAAGGAAGTCTCACCGCTGCTACTCAACTCTTCGACCGGAAAGGTTACCTAACCCAAGGTCTATACATGTAAGGTCAGCCGGAGCGCTGCTGCTGCTTCTTTAGATTGCTCGGAGCTTCTCTCCGGACAGGGGCTTTTTGACGGTGCGTCTAGCCCCTAGAGCCGGAGCGCAGCTTATAATTTAAAGGTCTCTGTTAGTGACGTCAGTCCCACCAAGCCTAGGATTATTCAATCCTGACAAAGACAAACGTTGTATTCATACTAATCCAGTAGACAATAGCTACGACTCACTGACTGCGTCCACGTGTTCAAGATACACTTATTGTATTTGTCCTGGGATGGTGTTTTCTTTTCATTTTTCAGTGGTTTTTCTTACAAAAATGCACAGGAAATGTTTAGTCTTTGGATGTTCTAATACAAAAGTGAAAACATAAGGTTCAGACATCAAGTATTTCACTTTTCCAAGAGATGAGTGATAAGTTCTCAGTAACTAAGTCAATGGATTGCTAGGGAAAAAAATCTATCGATTCCAAAAAGGAAAAATTTTATATTGCTACTCTTCTAGGCTTATTTGAAATGCTCAAGGCGTCTTATGAAGGAAAACAAAGGTCAGGTGTTGTTGCAGATGATAAATGTTGGATAGATGTAATGAAGAGAGGTGGTCTTCATGTACCCTCACATTCTTTCTTTTCCCAATTAAGCAATATGATGTTATATATTTCTTTGCAAAAGTATCTGTATTCTACAGAATTAGACATTTAAACAGAAAATTAATTTAAATGAAAAAGTAAAGATAGCAGAAGTATGAATAGGAAATATGAAAATTGTTAAATAGAGATTTTGTAAGTAAATAGAAACATTGCAAATAAATTCATAACTTATTTGTGAACCTCCAAATTATATTTCATTTATATTAAAAAATTATGTACTGGAAATTGTAAATTATATCTTATTTATACTTTTATATAAGAAATAAAATGAAGTTATTTTATTTCATGTTTTCTTTAATGATGCTACGAGTAATTTAGTACAAAAAATCTCCCATTTCTAAAAAAGAGAGAGAGAGAGAGAGAGAGAGAGAGAGAGAGAGAGAGAGAGAGAGAGAGAGAGAGAGAGAGAGAGAAATATCAAATAAGAAAATAATTTGATAAGAAAAGGGTAAAGAGTATATAAACAAAGGTAAATACGCAAGAGTTCCTTTAACTCTATGGCCGCGTGACGTCATGCGCAGAAGTGGCTTAAATCGTACCGCTGTCTGGCCGACCTTACTTGGGGAGTAGGGGATACCTACGGGGAAAATGACCTTATCGTAGGGGAATGTACGGAAAATTTCAATCAGCCGATGACCTCGTTTGTAGAATTAAAGGATAACAGAATTAAGTCAGAGTTGAATGTTGTAGCTACGATAGAAAAAATCTTTCCTTCAACTGTCTTGATATAATCAGTACATTTCATTTTGTAGCTGATGATTCAAAAACAATAGAAAATATGACTTAACCGAACCAAGGGGACATACCTCTTGACTGATTGCTTATCGTCCTATGCACATGAAAAGCTAATGCAAGAAATTAGTAAGGCTGGGGGAATTTCAGTACTGTGTGATAAGGCAACAGATGTTATAAGATTTTTGAATAGCGAGACATTTGAACCAATTACTCGTTTCTATCGTCTCATACCTGTTAAAGATGGCACTGCACAAGGACTTTTCGAGCTGCTGAAAGAAACCTTCGAAGAATATGGTATTGGATGGGACAAAATAGTGGGTTATGCTTCCGATGGTGAAAATTTAATGAAAGAAGCTGTGACAGATTTATTTGTCATGAAAGTTTTGCCACACATTTCACTTGGTTGCAGGACATGCATGTGATAAAGCTCAGTCAAAAACTGCTGATCAGTGAATTCATGACGTTTATAACTATTTCAAATTATCTCCCAATCGGCCAGAGAGTTTTGAAGAGTTTCAGCACTTTGTGGAACGTGAACCTCAGATTATTGAAGCCTTGTCAGACAAGATGGTTGTCAATCTCTCAGTATGTAGATCGTATACTTGAACAGTGGTCTGCACTAGAATTATATTTCACGGGAGAAGTTATTGCAGCAAAAGATTTGCCAGCAGACAGAATACTTCAAGCTTTAAAATCCCCATATATCAAAGCCACTCTTGAATTTACCAGCTTTGTTCTTGGTGATCTGGTTAGCTTAAATACACTCTTTCAGTCTAACAGCTTTAATTTTCATATGCTACTACCAGAAAGCGAGTGTCTCCTTAGGAAGTTTGGTTCAAATTATATGAAAAGGGAGAGTATTAGCTTCAAGGTATCAACATATGAGGATGAATCAAAATGGCTCCCATTGGATAAAGTCTATCCTGGTATATTTACCAGAGAAACCATGTCAAAAATGAAGCCTCATGAAAGAGCTTTCTTTCACGGTGTAGGGATTGGTATAAGATGCATGCTGCCAAATTCTGAAAAGGATTAATGTGCTGGATCCAGTCCTTGCAGCACTGAAAGATGTAAACCATTAATTAATTTTGAAGGATAAAGCTGAAATGACCTCGACAGCTGTCTTGTTTCGGAAGCTACCACGTCTTCTACCTGATGCTGATGTGCAAATCATTGATTGACAATGGAGATTTATCTTAATTGATGAAGAGGTTAAGAAAGGCGGATGGGAAAATAAAGAGTATCGGAGTTTTGGAAGAATATGAGGAGTGCCTTCATACAAAGAACTCTCAATTTTCATGCTCAAGCTAACAGCCTTATCTCAAAGTAAGGCAGAAGTTTAAAGAACCTTCTCTAAACTTAATAAAACAAAACTTTGAAATAAGCTCTCTGTTATGACATTGGAATCAATAATCAAGACATATGAGAGGTTCCCATCAAACTTTGTCATTGTACCATCTTTACGTAGGTTATATTCAAATGCTAGATCACGGTACTTTTCAAATATACAGATAACGAGAAAAATAACATTCTCGCGGAGGCTTAATGAAATGGATGGATTTCTACACGATTATAACAATTTGTAATATGGGCGAGTGTTCAGTCTTGAGCTTCCCCCTCCCCCTCTCTCTCTCTCTCTCTCTCTCTCTCTCTCTCTCTCTCTCTCTCTCTCTCTCTCTCTCTCTCTCTCTCTCTCTCTCTCGTTAATGTGCAATAAAGGGACTCTTTCGATAGCTCCAATGGTGGGCCTTCTTATTAAATTGGTTTATGGTCGATAGGCCCTTTAGACCATTAAGGGTGTTTGGAATATCTTCTTTTTATCGCCAGTTGTCGATTTTGTTGACTTATTCGACGGTTTGCTCTGTTATAGTATGAATGAAAAGAGCAGTTAGGGTTTGATGAGGTTTTATAATTATTACTAGAGGCAATTTGATTTATTCGGTATATTAGCGTATTTAAGTTTATAAGAATATAACACCAAGCATCTAATGTTGAAATTTCAGTTCACAATCAAATTCATAGCACTTTTGGCTCCAATGTAAGTTTCGCATTTGCTGAACAAAATGGTTTTGATATTCTTCAACTGTTATTCAAAGTAAGTTTTATGCTTCTTAATTCCTCTTGGAAAGCTAACAAATTATTAGGCCTTTGAAAGTACATGTTTAAACATCTCTGGAAACTTCAAGATTTCTGACGAGATGCTGATGGTGCTTTTGTGGGTTGGATGTCACCCTAAAAGATACTATTTCGTTGACATCAACTGAATAATTGAAATGACTTCACTCATTTCTGTAAGGCTCTTGATTATCAGAGAGAGAGAGAGAGAGAGAGAGAGAGAGAGAGAGAGAGAGAGAGAGACTATTGGTGCGAGTACAACTAGTTTCTACTTTTTAATGACCTAAAATTTTGCAACCTAGCCACCAGCTTCCCCCCCCCTCTCTCTCTCTCTCTCTCTCTCTCTCTGGCCAGAGAGAGAGAGAGAGTAAAGGGTGAAGCAAGAGGAATAAAGGACTAAGATTAAGAGACCAGTTAGAAAAAAGAACTTCACGATTTTCATATTTGAATCATCATCATCTCATGCCACAAAATTATACCAGAAAAACACCCGCGGGAAAGATGCCAAGAGGGAGGACATTATCAGAAATATGGAAATAATGGGTCAAGCAAAGGAACATTGCTTCCTTTGTATCCTTTAGCTTTTATTCAAAGCTCCTTTTTGCAGAATAGAATAAACCGGTAGGCCTACTGCAGCTGTTACACCCAATCAAAATCATCAAGACAGCCACCAACCTTCAGTTATTGTTAATGGAAGCTCAACTGACACTGATCAGACAGAACAGACCGTCTGTAATACCAGCAGCTGAGAAATACCAGGAATCATACCAGGGCTCAGGTGAAGCCCGGGAGCACACGCCAGCCCCAAGGTAAAGAGTAAGAGAGAACGTAAACTCACTTGTGGGTGGGTGCGGATTAAACCCCCAAAGCTGCAGGTGTCGGGAGTCCAACGGGTCAAATCCTGTTAACTGTCTACGAGGATTCCTCCAAGGTCACCCTTTATACTGACTTCTGATTGATTTCATTCATTGAAGTTTTTTCTGTTATTGTCAACAACAGTAAGAGTTCCTCAATAAGATATTACATTTGTAATTCCTTGGTGGTTACCGTTTTATTTTCTTCGTTGTAATTATCAAGCAATACCATTTATTTGTTTGGTGTAAATTCTCACAGCAGAAAAAAAGAAGGATCATTGATTCGCTCCCAAAAAGACAAAGATATAAGACAAAGGTGGATTGATATTTGTCGAGGAAAAGACAAATTCGATTATGCTATCTGTAGGATATGCAGAAGACATTTTGAGGGGTGCTTATATAAGACATCCTGCAAAAAATTTGGAAAGTGTTACCAGTGCTCCTAGAAAGACTTTTAAAGTCTCACGCAGTTCCAAAGCTTCATTTACATAAATCAAAAGGTTGGTACCGCATTATGCATTTCAAATAACATCACTGAAATACCAAATATGTATAACCATAAAAACATATGTATATAAAATATACATTTAGGTTGAGATTGAGAGAGAGAGAGAGAGAGAGAGAGAGAGAGAGAGAGAGAGAGAGAGAGAGAGAGAGAGAGAGAGAGAGAGAGAGTTTTCATAATATAACGAATAATTTCTCTATATTCCAGGTAGTGATGAGCTCAACATTTTTCGACAATCATGTGTAGAGAGACGAAATCTGAAACGATCAGTTGACGAATCGTTTAAAGAAAATATCCGAGTATGTGGTGAGGAAATCCCTATTGAAAAAGGAGGTTTTATTCATGCAAGATTTGAATGACGTCATAGACCAGCAAGATACAACAAAGGCACTAAAGGATGTGAAACGCCAACTAGATGTTATACGGGAAAGAAATAATGTCAGAAAAAAAAATCAATGGGACAAAAAAAAAAAAAAAAAAAAAAAAAAGGACTTGGTCGAAAACTATAACAAATTAAACATTTTACGTTGCAAGACGTTCCTTGGAAAACTTCTCTCTCCAGCCCATGTGGAAAGTATCATAAATGGTCATTTCATGAAACGTTGGGCAGTGTCTGAAATAAGCAGAGCAATAACTTTGAGGAATACAAGTCCTCAAGCATATAGATATTTGGCTAAAACAATGTGGAATTCTTCTTCCTTCAGAAAGCACTTTAAAACGTTGGCAATCCAAAATCAACGCTGAGCCAGGTATTTTGCAATCAGTGCTTCGAATGTTGAAGGAAAAAAAGTCAGTCAATGGATGAATACAAGGAATCCAATTGCTCGAAAAGTTTCCGTCCGCCTATGAGACTTGAAAAACTGACGACATGGAATGAACTCTATCCCTCCCTTTAAAATCAGTACATATTAAACATAGTTTAGTGAATTTAAATAAAGAACTGTTAATCTCTCATTTTGAAGGATGAAGTAATACACCCTTCCAAGTCATCGAGTGGCTGAATCAAAGAAAACATAACCAAGGCATAATGGGAACTGTCTTATTCCTTTCTACTATTCACAACAGATGTAATAAATTTCAAATGCATTTCATACAAATTTGCCTAATGAAAAGTAAATTCATTATATTTTTTCATTAACCCAAATACTAAGAGCGGAGAACTTTCTTAGTACATTACAGCATCGTTGTTCGATGCATCAGGTTTAGCTGTCTGTAACAAGTTTATGACATCTAGAATTATGAAATAGCATTTCATGAAATAAATAAGGCTTTCAACAGATCTTTGGGCATGGAAGTACACACACATTCGTACAATTGGCTTCATTCGTTCCGGTACACTTCATAGAATAAATTATCCATACAAGCAGAAGCATATTTACGTGTATACATATGCATCCATATACTGCACATACATTCATACACATTGGTGTCACTGACGCCATCTGGAACCCTGTGTCTGGACAGCTTACCTGGACCGGCCAATCAGATCTACATTCAATATACTGGCTGTAAAGTGTGCAATTCATCATTAAAGGCAGCCTATATTAAAATATATCATTTTCAGAACAATCAACCTGATTTCAAAATCCAAATTTCATCAGAAAGTCAATGAAATAAAAACCAAAGTTAAAGTTTAATGCATAAAATATAAGTATATAAATATCACAATATCAATGTATTCCATTCATTCTCTAACAATTTTGGTCGTGTCTTTATTTACTAATTACAAAATCCTCAATAAAAAAGTTCATGAAAACTGCCGAAACATTAAAATCACTATTGTACAACAGCAACATTGGCAAAAACAGGAAAAAAAATTTATTTGGTATAAAATCAATTTCTCGTTTGACAAGCGACGTTTATTTTCGGCCGAAGTCTCGAATCGTGAAGCCCTTTGGCGCTCGAGATTCTGGAGAGTTTGTGGCTCTGCCTCTGCCAGGGGCAGTATGCTGTTGAGGTTTTTACAGAGCGGGTCTTTCCCGGAACGATGACCTTCACCCAAACTCCTTTCCTCTTCAAGTTCGAAGGCTTCTTCTCCCTATATCGTTCCGTCTTCCGACTCCGCACCTCCATCTCGACCTCTGCTTGAAGACGGGCCATATACTCATCCACGTCGAACGTGATGAGCGGAAGGTCATGATGGATGTGGTCTTCTTCCTGCAGCAGGTCGGAAGACCTCTGCCTGTATTCGCCCTCCGTCTGCGTCGAAGCATTGGTCCTCTTCGGTCGAATCACTGGCATCGACAGAACAGGGTCGGAGAGATCTCTGCGCCACACTGCAAGAGGAAGAGTCTGCGTGCCCTTGTCCACGCCTTCCAATTTGGGCCTCTTCGCTAAAAGGACGTCGCCACTCATCGCCGTAGGACGTGGACGTTTCAAGGAGTGGGGAACAGGCCTTGGACAATCCCCATGTTCCCTGCAGCCAGGATCAGCAGCTTGAACGCCTTCCTTGGGAGGAGTAATGTTGAGTGGAGATGGAGCCATTGAGGAGATGATGATGTTGACTCTGAGACTTCACGCACACAAGTGGTGGCGGCCAAAGGTCCCGACTCCCGATACCCGATTCCAGAGAGCACAAGGGGATGGGGGGGGGGGAGGAGCTAGGGATTTAAATGCCCAGTCACGTGTTTGGTATTGGCTCCACCCCTTCCCCTAATAAACTCAGACTGCTTCGTTGGTATTTAATTTCTCTCTCTCTCTCTCTCTCTCTCTCTCTCTCTCTCTCTCTCTCTCTCTCTCTCTCTCTCTCTCCCCCAATGTTATGAATGTTATGTAATATTCGGTTCAAAATAAAATTCACGGCGCTTTTTGTTGAAATTTGGGTTTCGCATTTGCAGAACAAACTGGTTTTGATTTTTTTCAGATGTTATTGACAAAACAGAGTTTCATTTACATCATCTTTTATTTCTTAAGTCATTCAAATTTTACTCTTTATGGTCTTTAATTCCTCTTGAAAAAATAACAATATTAGGCATTTGAAAGTACATATTTAGAAACATCTATGGTAATTGCAGCAAGACTTCTGAAGTGATGCTAAAGGTGCTTTTGTGGCTTAAAGAGTTGCCTTAATAGATCATTTTCGATCACATCAAATGAATTAATTCAATTCACTAATTTCTTTGCGTGTGTGTGTGTGTGTGTTTAGACTTTTCAAAGCCTTAATTTTTTTCTCTCTTAAGAAAATTATACAGAGATTTGGCAAAGATAAATTTTGATTACTCGATATCAAAAGAAGAAAGCAGGTGGTCACTTTAAAAATACTTTTCTGAATAAACTGAAAAAATCATCCGCGTTTAAACTTTGAGAAGTCCCAGTATCAAACAAATGGCAAAAATTATCGAAACTATAAGATGAATCAATAAATCAAAATGTAAAAAAAAAAAAAAAAAAAATCTTGAGACCAATCTCACCTAAAAGAACAGAAAATGGCCTTACAACTTACAGGTGTGTGTCAGGGAAACGAGAAGATTAAGTGTCACTTATTCTATTAAATTCGTTACTCATCAAAGTGTAAATGTCAATTATTAAATTCATTAATCATTCAAAAATTAATTTGGGCAGATGACAACGTGTACCTTGGAAACTTTACAATAGAATATAAAGTAAGAATCTACATGTTCGTTATATTTATATGTAAAATAAAATAATGTCCAAAGATTTCCTCACTGTATATTTAAAGATTTCCTCACTGTATATTTAAAGACATGATAACACACCAACTAAGCCACTGTCTCATACGACAGAACAAGAGAAATTCTCTATCAACATCTGCTGCGTTGACCAGGAAAACTAAAATATACAAAAGCTTAAAAGCTCAAGTTTAGCCAAGAACAGTAATTACAAATCAATTTTGATGAAACATTCTTAAAGTTGTTAAGTTTAGAGACAAAATATCTTTTCGAATTCATAATGAAAATTCTGATTAAAAAGAATCTTGAAACGAAAGAGTATTTTGAAAAGTAAAGATAATATTTTCTAAGTGACCCAAATTCCAAAAGCGACCAATTTCAGTACAGACTAAACATTAGAAAAAAACATTAGAAAACAATATTGCCGTGACATTTTAAGACATCTCCCTAAATGAAATCGAATCTCTTGGAAGTCTTCATTTAAATGTCTTCATTAAAAAATATAAGGAAAACAGAAGACTCGTGTAAGCAAACTTATGATATCACTAGCATTCCTCTTATCACATAAAGATTGCTTTCTTCTTATTCTTCTATCCTCTCCCAAATCGACCTATTTAGCAAGGCAGTATACACATCGAATTCGATATTGAAATTTATAAACAGACAGCAACGCTTAAGAACATTCATTAATCAGTTTCCAGCATGTATACAAGCAAAATTAACCTCTCTCCATTATGCATCCATATACATATACAGTACACTCACATACTAGGGCGTCAATGCTACAACCACCTGGAACTCCGCGACCCGACAGCTTAATTGGGCCGGGCGATTGGGCCTTCCAAAATATCGAAAAATATATAGTGCCCCTTTTCCAGTCGTCCGCCTCAGCAATAGATATTCATTCACACTTTAATATATGCATTTTGTATTGGAATCAATATGAATCAAATTCATAAATAAGTTGAAGATAAATAGACTTAAAGATACGACAACTGTCATTAATAAATAAAAATGTCGCAAGTCATAAATAACACTAATTTGCAGTTGAAGAAAAATCTTCCAAATTTTGTTTTATATTAGACCTTTGTTTGGGAATATTGATAATTTGTATATGAACTTACATCCCATTCAAACTCTTGGGCTATCCTGCGCAATACTAAGCAAATTTTGTGCAATATTTGTTTTATTGTTCAAGATAATCAAAAAGAGACGAAAAAGCCTAATACAAGACTTCTTTAGACAGTCCAATGTGGTATATTCCTATTCCAGAATGCCCTGGACATTATACAGTGATGACCAATATGAGTGTAAGCAGCTGTACCGTCACGTCCAACAAAGCTCCATAAGGAATATGCTCTCCAAAACTATAATATACGAGAAGCTATAGTCAGTAGAAGACTGAGAAATCTCGAAGCACTCATACAACGGGAGAAAACTTTCTTAAACAACAATCAAAATTCTTCCCTCCTGCTTAAGGACTAACACCCAAAGACCTAATATGGATCCCAATGGGCAAGACAACCAAAGGAAGACTACCCTGATCAGCACCCGAGCAGACAGCCTAGCACTGAAATCCTCTCAGCGAATGCATCCGCCAATCACAGCACAGCCATCAGTGGGACATTGTCTCCCCTTTCAAGGTCTTGCTGCAAACGCCCCAGGCATGACCAAGATTTTTGTGTGCGAGATTCCTCATAGGAAAAAATTGAAGAGATTTGATATTCCAGATGTATAGCGAGAGACTCTAGGAGATCTGAATCGAGAGGGGAGGTAGTAACAGAGATGAAACTTCTTTGAGTTCTTATTCAAAGGCAAGTCACAGCCCTAGTATGTAGGGATGCTTATACACATGGACCTTAGGGCAATAACATCCCCTTCAAAATTCAATACGATCGTACGTCTGCTCTTCCGCAAGTGATGACGAGAGCTTTCAAAGGTTCAAATTTGTTATCGGGATGTTCTATATTAGAATATTTCTCAACGACATTGTTGAATCACACTACCACGTCTTCTGTGACTTGCAGAGATTAATATCAATGGCAAGATGGACTTTACCACGGCAAGATATTATACAACTCGTTAGAGCAAATTCAGCACTCTAAGTTTAACCCGTCATGTTCTTAAACTGTTTACTTGTTAGCATAAACGTTCATGAGTTCACGGGGGTTCTTCTTCGTTCATACAAAACAGAATAGAAACTTACCTGTCAATTGGCCTACATACAGAAATTCGCTTAGCAGCTAAGCAAAGCTGCCAAAATTTATATGCCGAGGAAAAAAAAATCCACTGCTACACCACCCACAAAAATGTCTGGTACTACTGTCTCAGAATCATGGAAATGAACAAACTGATAGAGCAGGTGAACTTTTCAGGCAGCACATGACTGCTGTACTACATCGCTTACTATAAAAAGTGTATATATAAATTTCTCTTATATTCACAGGTACCCATTCAGCATATGATGTTCTCGTGTCCTTCCTGCGAGACCTGGAACCTTTCCATGGGTCTTATTTAGACTCCAGAGCCTTAGAATTTGGCATTATCTCTGCTTTCGAGGTCTTGCTTCCAAATGCACAAAACCTGACCAAGACTTTTGTGCACAAAATCCTCATAGGGAAAAATGGAGTGGATATGATATTGTGGATGTGTAGCAAAAGACTTGAGGAGATTTGAATCGTGAGGGGAGATAGAAACAGATGCGACTTCTTTGAGTTCTATTCAAAGGCATTTGGAGCTAGATGAAAAAAGTAATTAGTCACATCCAATTAACCGTATGTTCCATCGCATTCTTTTATGCATAATTTCAGTAAAATCGTAAGGTTAGTATATAACAGATTTGTATATCAGCGAAGACCTAATATACAGTAGATTTTATAGATTTGTATATTACATATCCGTCTGAAGATCTTTCCAAAAATTTAGAATTTAGTTTAAAAACTTCGAACATAGAACAAATAAGTATTCTCTTTTATGCTTAAAACTAGTTAATTACTCTAACAGTTAATGCCCGGGAGTATTACTATGATCTAATAACCTCATGAACGCCATTATTACTTACAGGACCCACTGTGCGGGTACTGAGTACTTACTGACCACCAAATCTCTCGCTCGTAAAACACAACTCGACAGTTAAAAAGGGGAAACATGCCGGCAACATAATAGGAGTAGACTACCCTTTTTAATTTAAGAGCTGCACATGTTACAATGGCGGTCTTTCACAACAATAAAGATAGGGAAAATTCACTAAACGCAACAATCATGGTCGGACCATGGTACCTTCATTGGCTGGAGGTTGCCACACATACCACCATTTTAGAGTCAACTCCAGTGTATTCTAGAAGACATTCCAGCCACAAATTAGCAGCAATATCCTAGTTTTCAGGTCACAAGAAGAAAAAGCATTAAAGGCTAATAAGAAAAGCTTTACAGATTCACAAATATGTACCAAACACATAGGACAAATACAACCATCAATTAAATTCTAAAGTGTTTGAAGAACTGTACAAGCATCAACTTCCGATTATACCGCCATCGTCCATCTTTGACCTGGATAAGGCCTCATAAGATCTGACAAACCTCTAGCAATGGCCGACTTAAATTACGTTATGAAGGGGTGACTAAAGTATAAGGCTGAAAATACAAGTAATAATTTGAGTAAGTTTGAATGAAATTATGATTATGTTATTGACAGAATGGAACGAGAGCGACAAAGTCAATAGGTTCCCTCCACATCACTAAATATGATAGAGTAAATAGTTTCTTTAAGAGATGCAACCTCTCTGAGTTGTTCTTCAAAAGGCAAGTCACAATCGGATGTTTGTAAAGGAGCTTATACACGTGGACCCTCTGGGCAATAATATCACCTTTCCAAATCTAATACAATTGTTAGGCCAAGAACGGTGTCGATAACAAACCAAGAGGATAGAACTTTCAGAGATGCTTCTTCCGTGCAGTCATTCAAACGGCCATGCCCGGATGAAGGAAAAATAGACCCTCCACAAAAGAGGGTTAAGTCGTCTGGGGTCTGCGAAGATACACCTACAGGACCAAGGTCGTCGGACACTTCGGAGCAGGGTTCTTTTAACCCTGCTTCGCTTCGGAGATGATCCAGGTGGGGAAAGTACGGAGGACGGAGAAGAGGAGGCGACCAGAAACCCTCTGTCTTCTCCCGGATCCCTCCGACCCAAGAGTTTTGAGGCCAGTCAGCAAAACTGGATCTGCAAATCGAGACATGAACAATGACTTCCTCAATATCTCCTTTCCGAAGGTGGACCTCAAACTCCATCGGCTTATCGATGAACTTGAGGCCGATGGAGTCTGAGTCGCGCCCTTGCAACGACTGAGGAACATCGTGGACGACTTCAAGCTCACTTTAGTAAATGTTGTAAATAAGAAATGTATTGTAAATATTTTATGAATGAATTTTTTTATTATTCAAAAATTTCGTTCTGTGTATTTTTTGTCAACCTTTGATTGAAGATAAAGTGATTGCCTTGGGAGAAAAGAGAATTATAGTTATATGGTTGACTAAATCGAAGCCTTTTGATTATTAGTAATTACCCTAGCAGTACCAGCTGAACTCGGTTGAGTCCCTTGTCAGCCTGGGAGGAACGTAGAGAGGAGAGGTCCCCTTTTATTTTATTTTTTTTATTTGTTGATGTCAGCTAACCACCAAAATTGGGGTAAGTGCCTTGGTATATGTATGTAT
Source organism: Palaemon carinicauda (assembly GCF_036898095.1). Lineage (NCBI taxonomy): Eukaryota > Metazoa > Arthropoda > Malacostraca > Decapoda > Palaemonidae > Palaemon > Palaemon carinicauda. Next base: position 3,189,581 of record NC_090763.1, read on the forward strand.
GTACTCCTTTGAAAAAGCGGTGTGACTGATATATTGGAACGGTTCGAGCATCCGTTTACCCTAAAAAGATGAAAGAAAATAGTTCCGTTACAAGATAAGTGTACTAAAAACCTTATTACATTTTGAGATAAAATAATTATTAAGAGTGTTTAGGACTTTGGCAGATACACCTTTGTAACAAAAAGAATCCTTACAACAGAATACATCAGACTAATAATCCTTAGGAGTGAAGGAGTCTTTATATGCCAGCTAATCTCCGCAGTCCTTTTAAAGCCGTAATACAGCACAACTACGAACTGATTAATATTCCTTAAACTTGAAGGATTTAGAACAATGCAAAGTATGAATTGACCCCATATCTGAAGGTTGATAAAAATCTACGAGTTATAAACGTCTCATATGTTTATAACCCATTTAGAAGAGTTCATAAAATCGGTATTAAATTACCGAAAACTATTCTCTATTAACAGATATCTTACCATTTTCAGGTTTGACATACATTGAAAACTAATTGAAATACTATTCAGTCTTTAAAAGGAATGTAAAAAAAAAAAAAAAAACTACTGCAATTTCTAGCATCCTCCTACTAGAGATGAAGATAGCTTTAATTTTTCACATCTATCCTTTCTCAAAAGGCCAAATATATTTGGACAACTGCCGCTTGCATATCCTTATAGATCCATACCCAAATATAAAAACATACACAAGAATGCCTATACATCATTCGCATAACAAAAGTATATCTACTTATTCAAATATAGGTGCTTGAGTATACATCCATATACAATCTTACATATGTAAGTATAAATAACACACATTCCTATCAGACCTAGTATAGTAGAGCAATTTCACCTACTCTGGGACAGGACCAGGGGTGGCGCAACTCCAACCAAATTTTTTTTAGTAATTAAATTGTACTTAGAATTTGAGTTAGCTAGAACACCAGTCCTATAATATGCCCTGAATAGCTTAATTACCAAGTGGCCAGCTAGGGAGAATGATTCATGATTTTCGTATTTGTCAAAGCAAATTCACCTGAATAATATTTTCCAAGCACATCGCTTGCCACGAAATTATACCAGAAAAACACCCAAGGGAGAGATGCCAAGGAGGAGGACACCAGAAATATGTTAAGATTCCATCAAGCAAGATATATTTCTTCCTTAGTATCCTCTAGCTTTTATTCAAAGATCCTTCCTGCAGAAAAACCTGTAGGCCTACTACAGCTCTTACACCCGATCAAATCATCAAGACAGCCACCCATCCTCCCTTATTGTTAATGGAAGTTCAATCGACACAGGTCGGATAGAGAACATCTTGCCTGTAATACCAGCAGTCTAACCTACCGAGTCTCTCTAATATACCAGTACTCACAAAAGGCCTCAGGCGAAATTCCCGGATTCCTAGCCTGTTTACTACAATAGTTCCACAGATACTTCCTCCGAGCTATACTTTCCTCTATTAATCTATAAAAAGAGTATTCCTCTTCATTTCTTTTTTGGAATACACTTTGTATTGATTGATAGAGGAGAGTTTAGCTTTTCAGTCAACTGACTTCCTTCCTAGACATCAGATCTCAACTTAACCCGACTACAGCTAAGTCACTCATGACTAACTGGTATCCAATTTTATAATAACACAACAAAACTAACTTTAACTAGTTGGAAAACCAATGATTTTCCTTGATTGGATTTTTTTAAAGTAACGGACACCATCCTCATCAGCTTAAAAAAGATGCCTTTATCAAAGCTGAGCTAAAATTCTTAGGAATTACAATGGATTATATTTTTTCCTTCAGAATGAGAAACCTCTGCCACAGTATCTGCATATCCTATATGTAAGGACATTGAGGGAATAAAATAAATACAATGAAATCAAGAGACTGAGGCAAAAAAGAAAACATCACACAAAAAAGGAAATCACAAAAAATATTGTAACCATGGCTTTTTATTCTTGTATTGTACAATATTACCTCAAAATTATCTTTTGATTGAAGACAAGTTTACCATTTCTAACAATGATAAAAACTTGGGTAGAATTATATTGACCTTTCTAACGAAGATCGGGAATTCATTTGAGAGATTCATAGATAAATCATAAGTAGTCTAACTTACGTAAAAGGCAGGAAACATGATATATAATAATGAGAAACCAAATATGATTCCAGAGTTACAAAGAAATTATAACAAAATTAATCAAAAACTTAGGAAGAAATATTTGCAGGGATCACGAGATAAAACCACCTCTGTCAGCTGTGGTTATTCACTATTCCCCACATGTCTCTGATTGGGCGAAACCGGCTGAAGGCAGAGCCTACCTGGACCGAGCCGGAATTTTAATCGAGAGAGCAACCAGGCAACATTAATCATTTCGTTTTCGTTACCAGCCAACCTCGGGAAATGACAAGCTCGCCATGCCTCCATAACCCCGAACCTGGATCTCTCAGGTTCAACCCGGAACGGCCTTTGGATGTCCTATGTCTACAGGCAGGACTTCTAGCGAATCCCCTTCGGTGAAGGCAAGCAAGCGGCCCTATCCTAACTGAGGATTAGAGTGCCAAGACTGAAGACCCTAAGTCGTCAACCGTCTCCAAGGAAGTCAAAGTAAGGAAAGTGACAGACAAGCCGGCCAAAACCTCTCAGCTTCTCCGCGAATCCCTCAGACCCGATATTCCTGAGGCTAGTAATTCCAAAGGAAGCAGAGACTCAAGGTGCCCAAAAGGACTTGCTGGACAATGCCTTCCCAAAGGTTGACCTCGAGCTCCATCGGTTCATCGGTGGATTCTAGGCTGAGGGAGTTTTTGAGCCTCTTCTAAAATCCAGATGATATCATCTATGTTGTTTTTTGAGAATTTACGTTAAGAGCCATTTGGGCTTATGACATCCCGCTTTCCCAACAAGGGTTGTAGCATAACTTTTAATCATAACAATAAAATAGAAGGTTCTCTGTCAAGTCGATAAAAATTGTTTGATAAAAAATCAATTACGTGTAAAATTCAGGAATATGTCTTTGATAACTAGCAGAATCTGTGACCTGAATTTCTTCTACTAACAAGAGCTATTGAACTAAACCTTGTTCATTCTTTTCACAGACATCCATCAGACTTACCTAAATGCCATTTCTGCAAAATGGATCTTCCCGGTATCGCAGATTTCTTCACTCATGCTAAAGAATGTGACAAGATTAGGAATGATGCAGATAATGAATCCGATACGAGCTTTGGATCACGTAGTAAATCTCCACTTTGTCCTATGATTTATTTTAAGTTTTTATAAGAGAAAAATACTGAAAATATACTATGAAATAGGGACACATCATCATCTTGATTTAAAACTAACAAAAACTTTAATTACCATTACCGATAACTCTCTATTATCTGATGAAATTGAAAGTTTGGAGGCATAATGGAGATCATCTGAAGTAGAAGACATATCCATTGAAGCAGACTTAAAACCATTCCCGGATCATGTTCCTCCGCCACTGAAGTCAGTGGATCATCAATAAACCCTGAAAAAGCCGATGGATCGCAGTTCTTTCCTAAGAGACTTGAAAAACCGACAACATGGAATGAACTCTCTACCACTCCCTATAAAATCTGTACATAATATATATCGTTCGGCTCTTTCCTACTCAGTAAGAAACTTCACACTATTGCTCATTCTAATACTCCCTAGTTTTTCGACAATCAAAAGGGTTCTTGTTTCAAAATACTTCTGTCCATCCATTGAACAACATGACGAAAATTTAATTGCCTACATAAAGCAAAAATTCAAATCTCTTTCCCCTAATGATAAAACTAATTTACTTGCCTACATAAAGCAAAAAATAAAAATCTCTTTCCCCTAACGATAAAACAATCTATTGTTGGACGAAATTCATTTAAAGGCAGATTTAGAATATAAGGGAGGTAGCATTGTGGGTTCGGCTTTTGACACCTGTGCAGCAGCAACTAGTGCAATGGTTTTTATGTTGAACAGCATCAAGTCAACGTTTAAGGATGTTGTACATATCATACCCACAAAATGTATTAAAACTGAAACACTGCATGCTATAATAAGGAAGGTTATAGTAGGTTTAGAAAACATCGGTTTTGCTGTCCTTGTAATTATAACAGACAATAATGTTATCAATAGTAAAGCGATGTCATTTTTTGCTAATCCACCTAAATTATCCTTAGTGTACAGACACCCTCTCCATATAAATCGACCACATTTCTTTATGTTTGATTCAGTCCATGTTCTTAAATGCCAGTGATTAGACCGAAGAGGACCGATGTTCGACGCAGACGGAGGGCGAATACAGGCAGAGGTCTTCCGACCTGCTGCAGGAAGAAGAACACATCTATCATGACCTTCCGCTCATCACGTTCGACGTGGATGATTGTATGGCCCGTCTTCAAGCAGAGGTCGAGATGGAGGTGCGGAGTCGGAAGACAAAACGAAATAGGGAAGAGAAGCCTTCGAACTTGAAGAGGAAAGGAGTTTGGGTGAAGGTCATCGTTCCGGGAAAGACCCGCTCTGTCAAAACTTCAACAGTGTACTGCCCCTGGCAGAGGCAGAGCCACAAACCCTCCAAACTCTCGAGCGCCAAAGTAATTCAGGATTCGAGACGTCGGGCGAAAGTTAGCGTCGCTTCTCAAACCAGGATCTGATTTTTATACAAATCAAAAGATTTTTATTTCTTTTAAGGATTAAATATTTTTTTCCCTGTTATTTTTTCCAATGTTGAGCAATTATGATAGATTTTAATGTTTCGACAGAAAAGTTTAGGATTTTTTTTATTATCAAGTCAGAATAATTCTGAAGATTTCTGCACAATTTGTTTAATGTCATAACAACGCACAAACTACGCCACGGTCTGAGGGGACAGAACTCTGGATTCTGCAACATTTGAAAGGTTTTGCAAAGTCAAGAAAAAGAGGCTTTGCTCTAAATTAGCTAGTTACAAGGAAGTAAAATCCTGGAATATTAAGAAAAATTTCTTTTTCTCGGCATCCAGAAAAAACTCAAAAACCGAAAACTTAGCTGTTAATGTTTCTACAATTTACTCTTTGTGAAAAGAAAATCCTCATCACTTTTGACGTCGATCAGCACATGGCCAAGCTTGAAGCCGAGTTAAGAGATGGAGGTTGATAACAGGAAGACGAAACGAAATAAGGAGTCCATATATATGGACTATACAAATCTAAAATCCCAACTAAAAACGCTTATTAATATATACTCAAAATCCCTCGATTCCGGACACCCTCCCCCTCAGCCTCAGTCTGAATTTTTTTTGCAAATTACAATCAAAACTGAACTCATAAAATTGCTTCCCATTTTCGAATCTCTTAAATGCTAAGCTACGGATTTTGCATCGGCCAACCCCTTTTAAAATTGTCTGCCTACACAACTGATTTAGACAATCATACATATACATAAAGGATATCTCTCATTCATAATTACATACATATCTGTCCGGTCCATTACGGAAGTCTCACCGCTGCCCCTAAACTCTTCGACAGGAAAGGTTACCTAACCCAGGCGTCATCGAAGCAACAAACTTTAAAGAAAAATACCCCGCCAAGTTGCAGTCATCGGCACCATTACGTTGACCCTGTTACTGGTGCTCATACGCAAAGAATAGAAAGAATTTGGTTTGAAAGCAAATTCAACATTAGGAAGAAAAGGCGCCGAGTTGCCCATTTATCACTTCCAAACGCATATTTATGAATACCCTGGCAATATTCAAAGGGAGATGATACAGACTATTTAGATGCCTTCTTGAGGATATCAAAGAAATTTTCAAGATTGAAAACTGAATTAAATATTTAAAATTTAAGACATTTCAGAATTTTAGCATATTATAGAATTAAATAAATCTTAAATTCATGAATGAACTATTTCCTATACCTCTTTAAATACTAAAAGTGAGGTAGGACAAATTCAAGTCAGGTAGACCACAAACCAGAATAAAAAAGGTAGGCCACATACTAAACCAGAATAAAAAAGGTAGGCCACATACTAAACCAGAATAAAAAAGGTAGGCCACATACTAAACCAGAATAAAAAAGGTAGGCCACATACTAAACCGGCCCCTATTTTAGTTCCTTTTTATTTGAAGGCAACCACCATCGGTTTGAAGTAGCGGTTGCTTCTTTAGTTTATTGTTGGCGTTTGTTTTCGTCATTTTCGGTGTTCAAATTCATTTATGTCTTGGTATCTTTAGTTTTGGTTACATTCTTGTTCAGTGGTTTTAGCGTTTGTTTGTCTAAGCCAAAGTCATTTATAAACACTTAACACCGCAGTAATAATTTAATGCATCTTATAAAGTAATATCCCTCCCCGACTTGCTGCTTTGAGGAAAATAATAGTATATTTAACCCTATTAGGAATCCTGCGATAAACTTTCATATGAGCGTTCTATTTACCTAACAGGTCCCAGTTGACGTCTAGACACCGTCGCAGTAACCAGTCCACAATTAGTGATCGGAGAAGTAGGCTACAAAGTGGGAATGAAGAAAGGAACTTAAAATTCTTGAACCTTGAATTAAAAAGGTTCCCAGCCAAATGTTTATGCAAGTAAGGAAGTGGTATTGCCTTGAATAATAAGTGTACACCATTGAAATGAATTGCAGTATTATATAATTGCAATACCTCCACAGTGTCTTAAGTGCAAACGACCCTGCCCAGAAGAAGGAAGAATAAACCCTCCGCAGATGAGGTTAAGAAGACTAGAGCCTCTTTAGGTGCATCTCCAGAACGAAGGTCGTCGGAAACATCCAAGTTAAACCAGGTGGCCAAAATGAGAAGGAAGGAGAAGAGGGAAGCAGAATCCCTCTGTCTTCAACCGGATCCCTCCAACACAAGGTTTTTGATATCCTTATACTAAATTGGAAGAGATATTTGCAGTGTTCTCGAATTAACTTCCCCAGTCAGCGGTGGTTGCTCACTATTCATCTCTTGCCTCTGATTGGACAACACCAGTTGATGGGTGGAGCAACGACTCCAGGTGTCCAGACGGACTTACTGGACGACGTCTTCCAGAAGGTTGACCTCAAACTCCAGTTCTAAGACGGACTCGAGGCTGAAGGACTTTTTGAGCCTCGCCCTTCCAACCTCTGACGATATCATCGATGATGTTTTAAGATTATGTTGTGGATTAGAAGATTTTTAGTAAAATAGTTTTTTTTCTTATGATAAATTAAATTTATATAAGTAACTTTTTTTTGTTTAACCTTTGGCGAAAAGGAAGAAATTGACTGGTGACGACAGAAATGTGCTGAAAATATTACAGATTTTGGCATAAGAGTTTATTATTATTCGATTTAAAAAGTAAGAAAGGTGTCTTCTAAAAATACTATTATAATATTGAGAAAAAAAGGAAACTTGCTTACGAAGACGTCACCTGGGGATTTCAACTCTGATTACGGACCCTTTCTCTTCTACAAAAATTGCTCACAATCCTCCTCTCTGATCCCTCCTGCTACGATCAGAGCTCCTACTGCCTTCCCCACTTTTCCTACTACTATATTCTTCGTGGTTCAAAGGAGGAGAAAAAAAAAGTAGTTGAAGTAACAACGGAAAATGGGCGGCATCCTCAACATGACCAAAAAGGCGACCAAGCAAAGGGGTCTGCCCCCTTCTTAAATACTACTGCTTCCTTCATCCTTCACCAACCTTTACCTTTCACTACTCTCCCAACTGAGGCCTGATGCCTCCAGATATAAGAAAAAATTGAATTGACAATAATAAAAGTTGCTGATATCCTTAACATACCCTTATACCAAATCACACAAAACGAATGGGAATTTTGTTATTTCTGTCGATTTTTAACAAATTGTGTAGCCTTAAATTTTCATTCTTGAATTGTGCGATATTACCCTAAAATAATTCGACTCAATAAATATCTACTAAAAGAGAATAGTACTTTGTGGTAACCTTTGAATTTAATCAAAGACATTTACCATTTCTAACTATAATAAAAACTGGAGAATTACATCGAGATTTCTATAAAAAACCGGGAATACATCGAGATTTCTATAAAAAACCCGGGAATTCATCGACAAGAGTCTTCAATAAATCATTATAAAAAGAAACTTACATGAGGCAGACAACCTGATAAACAAAGAGAAATCAAATACAATCAGACTTAACAAAAAATTATATAACGAAATCTATTAAACACTTAGAAGACGATATATCTGTAGGGCTCCTGAGATAAACTTCCCAAGTCATCAGCTGAGCGGGAAATTCAATCGTGAGAGCAGCCTGACAACGTAAATCATTCCATCTCCAACCAGCCTCAAGAAACGACAAGCTCGCCATGCCTCCCTACCCTAGGACCTGGATCTCTCGTGTTAGACCCGGGATGACCCTTGGACGTCCACTGTCTACAGACACGACCTCCAGAGAATCCCCTTCGTTAAGGGAATTCAAGCGGCCCTGTCCTGACGGAGGACTAGAGTGCCCTCCAGAGAAGAGGGTTAAGTCCGAGGAACTAAGGTCGTCGGCTGTGAAAAGCGAGATTAAGAAATGGCGGCCAGAACCCTTCTGCCTTTCCCCGGATCCTTCCGACCCAAGATTCATGAGGCCTGTCAACCCCAAGGAAGCAACAACTCCAGGTGGCCACAAGGATTTCCTGGACGTCGTCTTTCCGAGGGTTGACCTCAAGCTCCATCGTTTCATCGATGCAATCGAGGCTGAAGGAGTTTTTGAGCCTCGCCCTTCCAACACTCAGAGCGACTTCCTGGAAGAGGTCTTCCCGAAGATCAACCTTCGACTCCACCACCTCATCGATGATCTTGAGATGGATGGAGTTTTTAAGCCACGTCCGTCCAACCCCAAATTATAATTACCTTCGGAGTTTTTTTTAGGATTATTTTTGTAAATGAAATTTTTTTCTATTTTTGTAAATAAAATTATTATTTTTATTAAAAAAAAAAACCCTGTTTTTTTACGATAAGTCAAATTCGCATAAGTGGCTTTTGTTAACCTTTGAATATGACGAAAATAAGGATTTTGATTAAGGAAGATAGAATTTATACACAACCAGTTTTAGAAAAGATACGACTTTTTATCACTTGAATTAAACAGGAACATACAGTCCTAAGAAATATGGAGTTAACTGAAACATTGGCAAATTTTGGTTATAGAATATTTGAATAATTTGGGTTACAAAAAACCGAATAACAGCAAAGCATCTAATCCTTTTAAAGGTTTGCCATTTGTCGGAAAATGAGATTTTTAAATAGCAATATCAAGACAAACTAAAAGTGATAAAAAAAAAAAAATCTTGTGCTTAAGTCATAACAACGCTCCAACTATGTCATGGTCTGATGGGACAGAACTCGGGACCCTGTGACACTCGAAACTTTAGTTATGTTTAAGAAATGAAGTGACACGATGCTTCACTTCAAATTCCGTAATAAACAGAAAAGAAAGTCATAGTTATAAGCATTATGGAGAAAACTTAAAACTTCCAAATTCTTTGTTGGCAGAAAAAACAAGGAAAAAGACGAAGATGAAGTTTAGCTGATATATGTAACTACAATTTGCTTTAGTGAAAACATCTTATAATATTTAAGAGACTCAACTATTTTATCCTCTGGAATTCCAAGTGAAAATACTGATGAAAAGACATTTGATAAGAGAAGGTCTCTTGAAGGGTAAAGAAAACATATTTCAAAGAGACCCAAATTCTGAAAGCGACCAATTACTACAGTTATCTTACATTCTAAATCAAAGGATAAACTTGAGTTTAGAAAGCAATATTACCAAAGAATTGTAGTACTGTTGTCTTTAACAGGATTTCTTTGCATTATGAGAATCGAGTTATTGGTCTTATGAAAAATTATGTCTATTAACAGATCTTTGAGAATCTATCTTTCAAGATACCTGGCTACTGAAATCAAATCGCTAGGCGGTCTTCATGAAGAAAATTAAATCAATTAAGGCAATGTATTCAAACTGTATCTACTGTATATAGATATAGATTGCTTTAATATTGTAGATCTATCTTTTCCCAAAAAGTCTTATATATATATATATATATATATATATATATATATATATATATATATATATATATATATGTATATATATATATTTATATATTACATATATATATATATATATGTGTGTGTGTGTGTGTGTGTGTGTGTGTGTGTGTGGAAGCACTTAAGCACATTTATTCATCATACTTTAAAGAAATATACATATAATACTAAGTTTAATACAATACATATGCATCCTTATACATACGCTTATACACAATAGTACGACGGCATCAATGCAACCACCTGGAACACAGCGACCGGATTACCTGGGCCGGGCGATTGCTAATCAGAGCGCTGCTCCTCAGCCCGGTAGAAATATGTACAATGACCCTTTTCCCGACGTTCTACAGAGCCCCGTATACTGTATTAATTTACGCCACACAATGCAATTTGTTAATGGAATTAAATTCACAAACACGGACATGAAATTAACTTAAGATACGACAACGATATCATTAAAAAAAAAACTACAGGCAAGTCATAAAACAATTCAATTTGCACCAGGGAAACTTTCTTATATTTCATTTTGTTTTGGGCCTTTACTTGCGAATATTGATCAATTATATCAATTTGATCCCAATCAGTTCCACATTTTTCATTGGAACTTTTGGATACTTTGTAATATCCCATTCAGTTCCACATTTTTCATTGGAACTTTTGTATACTTTGTAATACAAAGTGTAAATTTTGTGGAATAAAAATTTATTCTATCTTCAGCGGTATGAAATAGAATTCGACTTTACTTTTACTTTTGGATATATAAAATGTAAAATAAAATAAATATCACTCATTAGACATAATTACTCCATACTTTTAGAATCCTTATTCAATACTTTAATATGAAAAATTTCACTAACAATAATTAAGCAAAACTAGTGTTGAAATAGTGCAGTGGTAAAAAGTTTTATATTTTATTGTTCTGCTGCTACTACTTTATTGATAATAAAACTGCAGACTGACATACAACTTTCTTATACAAAAATAATTCCCACAGATTTGTGCTTGGAGAACATGAACGGTCGTAATAGTAATGATGAGATTTGACCCCCCCCCCACCCCCCCCCCACCCCCCAAGAAAAAGAGGTGCTTAAAGGAAGACCTAAACGACGACTTCAAAATTACCGAAAAGAATGGGAACTTCAGTTTAAATGGCTTCAACCAGAGAAGACCAGCATAAAACCCAGGTGTACATTATACAACAACGCTTTAAAGCTGATACCGCTGTCATAAAAAATCACGCTCAATCTGTTACACATGATAGAAAAATGAAACAAACTGTTACGATTACACAACAGCTGAGTGTACATCGCAAGATAAATCTGTTAAATCCGCAGAAATAGTACTTGCTTGTGTTTTTGCGGAACACAACATCGCATTTAATGCTGCGGATCATGTGATTGGTGCTATCAAGAGAATTTTTCCCGATTCTGAAATTGCTAAGAATGTTCAGTTGAAAAGGACAAAGATGACAGCTATTCAACAATGTCACCGGTGAGAGCTATAAGGAAAACTTGGCCAAAATACTTCGGGAGCGAAAGTTTAGTATAATTTCCGATGAATCCACGGACATTGTAGCTGTGAAAACGTCTCGTATTGTGGTAAGATTTTAAAATGAAAAGGCAATGAAAATTATTAGTAGATTTGGGGAACTGTGTCAAGTGTTTAAACCACAAGATTTTGATACAGCGAATGAAGGAGCCACAGGAGAAAACCTCTTTAATAGTATAATTCCGCCATTCAAAACTCACAACATTCCGATGAAGAATGTTGTGGGCTTTGGTTCCGATGGCTGCAATGTCATGATGGGGGATGCAACAATTCTGTGTCAACTAGACTAAAACAGGAATGTCCGGGTATTTTAGTTATGCAGTGCATCTGTCATTCTGCAAACCTGTGTGCCAGTGAGTCTTGCAAGACGTTACCTCGGCGGTGTGAAGATCTTGCCCGAAATATTTATAACTTTATGAAATGCACTAAGACAAGCGCAACTGTTGAAATTCAAAGCGTTTTTGGATTTAAAACTCCATAAAATGCTGCATCCATCACAAACGCGATGGCTTTCAATGGCAGCAGCAGTAGTGTCTCTTATCTTACAACAATGGTAAGTTTTAACACTTTTTTTTCATATGCGTGCATCTGAGAAAATTGTTTCAGCTCAGGAGATACTAAAGTATCTGTGTGATCCGATTTTAAAATTATTCTTCCTCTTTTACAGTGGGTGCTGCCTAAATTTAATAGTTTGAATGCATATTTTCAATCTAGTAGAGTAATTGTGACCGAGCTGCATGATAAAATTGGTGAACTCTACCGTGAAATTCTCCCGTGTTTCATGGAGAGGCAATATGTGATGCAGAGATCCAAAGGATATTGACCCCACAAGGGAGGAAAAATATATAAATAATTCTATGATGTACCTCGGTGCCTCCCTACCCTAGGACCTGGATCTCTCGGGTTAGACCCGAAACGGCCATCGAACCTCCTGTGTCTATAGGAACGACGGAAGAGAGGACTTCTAAGGAAACCCCTTCGGTGAAAGCCTACAAGCGGCCACTGTCCTGACAGAGGAATGGTGTCCTCCTGAGTAGATGGCCAAGTCCGAAGAACTAATGTCGTCGGATGTGTCTAAGTCTAAGCCGAAGGCCAACGTCAGTAGAGTGAAGAAAAGGCACCCAGAACCCTTCTGCCTTTCCACGGATCCTTCACACCAAGGATTCCTGTGGCCCGTGAACGCAAGGGAAGCAGTGACTCCAGGTGTCCAGAAGGATTTCCTGGACGGTGTCTTCCAGAAGGTTGACCTCAAGCAACATCACTTCATCAATGATCTGGAGATGGATGGAGTTTTTATGCCGCGTCCGTCAAACCCTTAAGGATTATCATCGATGTTGTTTTTAAGATTTTAAATATTTTTATTATAAGACCTGTTATTTTATGTTAAATCAGATTTATACGAGTAACTTTTTTTAACCTTTGACTATGACGAAAATGAAGAGTTTATATTAGAAGACAAACTAGAATATCTCTTAAGAAGATTATCCAAACCCAGTTTTGGCATACAGTAGATGAATTTTGATTATTCGATATAATAAAAATAAGAAGGCAGTAGCCTACTCTAAAATTACTTTTATCAATAACAATAATATATTCGTGATTAAACTTAGAGAAGACTCAATAAACAAAAAATAACAGAACTTATCGAAAGGATCGGATTTACCGAGACAAATCAAAAGGTATAAAAAAATTCTTGTGTCCAATTTCACCATAAAAGAATGAATAGAAAATGACCGTACAACTATAGTGTCTGTCAGGGAAACTAGAGGATTGACTGTCATTTAGGCCATTAAAGTGTAAATATCTTTTTATTAAATTCATTGATCACTAAAATATTTTGGACAGACAACACGTGTAGTCAGTCTACCTTAGAAACTTTACAACAGAATATAATGTATAAATTATCACTTTCGTTATATTTAGACGAAAATCAGAACATGTCTGGATTTCCTCACTGTTTATTTAAAGACATGACAACGCACCAACTATGCCACTGTTTCGTACGAGATAACTCAAAAGCCGTTCCAAAACGCGTCGCAACTCCTAACTTGACTTACTGTAATTTTCGAGTATCATTTGTTACTGCAATAATTACTCCAAACTTAACCTGTTGTTTATCCTTCTACCTGATGAACTTTGCCCACTTACTAGCTATATGTAGCAACCCTGAGAAACAAATAGTCCGAAGAATATAAAAATTGGACCTAAAATTAAATTCTGCCGAAGCAGCCATTATTTTCAATTCCACCTGCCTGAAGGAGGGTCTCCTACCAAGATAAATATCTTTATGTTATTAAATTCATTGATCACTAAAATATCTTTGGCAGACAACACGTGTAGTCTACCTTACACACTTTACAATAGAATATTAAGTATAGATCATCACGTTCGTTATCTTTAAACTTAAAATAAAATCAGAACATCGTGGATTTCCTCACTGTTTACTTAAAAGACCTGACAGTGCACCAACTATGCCACTGTTTCGTACGACAGAATGCAAAAGAAAGTCCTGAAAATAAAGGAGAATTTTTTCTTTATCAACACCTGGTGCGTTGACCAGGAAAACGAAAATATGCAAAAGCTTAAGTTTAGCCAAGTACAGTAACTACAAATCAATTTCAGTGAAAAATTCTTGAAATAATTACAACGTTTAGAGACTTCTGCAATCTTTCCGAATTCCAAATGAAAAACCGATGATACGAAAGTATTTTTAAAAAGTAGATAATTTTTTTAAGTAACCCAAATCCCGAAAGCGACTAATTTCAGTACAGGTTGTATCCATTTACGCCACAATAAATGTAATTTGTAATGGAACCGAGTTCATGAATAAGGAAAATAAATACACCAAGATACGACAACGATATCGTTAAAAAAAAAATGCAAATCATAGTAACTTAAATTTGCCTCTTGGGAACATTTGTTCAATTTGATTTTGTATTGGAGCTTCACTTGTGAATATTGATCATTTGTATACGATTTAAACTTATCCAATTCAGTTAAATTTTTTCAAATGGAACATTTGTATACTTTGTAATACCCACAGTAAATTTTGGGGATTAAAAATATTTTTCTATCTTCAGCGGTAGAATTCCACCTTATAAAAAATATCTAAAAGTAAACTACAAGTTATGAGAGGTTTATGCAATATAGGGAAAGAAAATGGCGAAGGAATGCAAAGGAAGAGGCTGGGATAATTCTGTCCCTAATGCGGGACTCTCGAGATGAAGTCTCCCAGTCAGCGGTTTATGCCCACGATTCCTTCCTTCGCTCTGATTGGACGATACCCGCTCATGGGCGGAGCCTACCCGGGCTACAGCCATGGGGGAAAACTTCTCAATGTCAATCATTCTGTCTCCACGCTTCTTCTTGGAAACAGCGCCGATCACAATGCCTCCCTATCCACGGACCTGGATCTCTCGGGTTAGGCCAGGAACGGTGTCCTCAACAAACCAGGAGGACAGAACTTTCAGAGATGCTTCTTCCGTGCAGTCGTTCAAACGGCCATGCCCGGATGAAGGAAGAATAGACCCTCCGCAAAAGAGGGTCAAGTCGTCTGCGGTCTGCGAAGATGCACCTACAGGACCAAGGTCGTCGGACTCTTCAAAGATGATCCGCGTGGACAAAGGAAGGAGGACGAAGAAGAAGAGGCGACCGGAACAACTTTGTCTTCTCCCGGATCCCTCCGACCCAAGATTTTTGAGGCCAGTCAGCAAAACTGCACATGCAAATCGAGACGTTAACAATGATTTCCTCGACATCACCTTTCCGAAGGTGGACCTCGAACTCCATCGGCTCATCGATGAACTTGAAGCCGATGGAGTCTTTGAGCCGCGCCCTTGCAACGACTGAGGAACATCGTCGACGACTTCAAAGCTCACTTTTGTGAATATTGTAAATAAGAAATTTATTGTAAATATTGTAGTTTCAAATTTTTATCAGTCTAAAATTTGGGTCTTTGTATTTTTCATTACCTTTGATTGAAGCCAAAGCGATTGCTTTGATGAAGAGAAAAAAAAAATTATAGTTACGTGAAGGACTAAATCGAAGCCTTTTGATTATTAGTAATTACTCCTTTAAAAAAAGAGAAGTTTAACCGTCTGATATATTGGAATGGTTTAAGCATCATTTTACCATAAAAAAGATGAAAACTAATTATCCCGTTATTGGATATGTGTAATAAAAACATTACATTTTGAGATACACATTTTTAGAGTTTAGGATTTTGGAACACTTACATTTGTAACTTAAGATTATTGGTCAAAATGTATTCCGTAATAATTATTTCAAGTGATGAGTTCAGAATATACCTGCAGATTTCCGCTGTACTTTTAACCCTGTAATACAGTTCAACTACAGACCCGATTATTACTTCAGGATTTTCTTTCAACTTGTAGGATTTAGGACAATGTTTTTTTTTTTTTTTTTTTTAAAGAGTTCCTAGAATACTTTACTAAATCGAAAACTATTGTCTATTATCAGATCCTTTACAATCTTCAACTTTGATATACACTGGAATTTATTGAAAAAAAAAAACTTCCGTCTTTACAAGGAATGTAGTAAAAAAATCAAACTGCTGAATTTTTAGTATTCTCCTACTAGAAATAAAGATTTCTATAATCTTTTACATCTATCATTTCTCAAAAGGCCAATTATATTTCGCCAATTGCCACTTGCATACTCTTCTGGATACACAAGTAAATTATAAACATACAAGCATGTGAATACATCATTCATATATACAAAAGGATATCTACATATAGGTATTTATGTATACATCCTTATACAATCTTACAAATGTTAGCATATAACATACATTTCTACCCGATCTAGTACAGCAGTTTCACATATACTATGTGGCCGGACTAGGTTACTTGGACCAGCACGTGTTCCAACCAAAATTTTCTTTTTTTAATGACTAGATTGTACCCAGATTTTGGGTTGGCTAGAACACAAGTGCCCTGGAAAGCTCAACAAGTGGCTAGCTAAGATTAATGCTTTGACAAAGATGAAAATCATGGAAGTCAAATTCACATGAATCCATAAGACTTTCCAAGGATATCTCTTGCCACGAAATTATTTCAAAACAACATCCGCGGGAGAGATGCCAAGAAGGAGGACATCATCAGAAATATGGAAATAATTCACCAAGCAAAGGAATGTTTCTTCCTTTGTATTCAGCTCTAGTTTCCTCTATCAATCAATAAAAGAGTATTCCTCTCAAATTTGTTTTTTTTTCTTAATAAATTTTTTATTGATTGATAGAGACGAGTTAATCTTTATCAGTCAAGAGACTACCTTCCTACACATAACAGACTACCTTCCTACACATAAGATCTCCACTTAACCAGACTACAGCTAAGTCACCCAAGGCTAACTGGTATCTGATTTTATAACAAATTATTGCTAATGTTGATACAATCTCAGCCTTTCTCCGCAGATACCCCCCCCCCCCCAGATAACGAAATACCAGCACTAGTTTGAAACCTAGGCAACCCCTTAACCTCTTTTTATCTCTCCTTCCTCTTGCAATTTCTCTTCTCTCTTTATTGAAGTTCAGGAATATCTCCCAACTAAACATTAATCAGAAAGTACATAGACGTCTCAAGGACTACAGTAAATAATTCCCTTATTTATGACTACAGTAAATACTAACCTTTTTACTAACCTTTTTATTTCTGTTCTAGAATTTTCAGGTACAGGAATCTTTATTCCACCTTTTATCTACTACTGATATCCACTAACCAATTCTCTATTTCGGCTCTCTCCTACTCAGTTGAAACTTCATACTATTGCTCATTCTAATAACTTTAGCTAAAGCTAATAAGGAAGTTTTTTTTACTTCTCCTATACCAATATCTCTAACTGAACCTTTCCCAACTCCTTCCGGAGCTCTTCTACTCATCAGGACTTACTGCTGTATCTCTTTCCAACTAAACGACGGGAGCCAGTGGGCTCTCTTGGGGAGGATGCCTCCTCCTCCTCTTTCCTTTGACCAAAGAGAAGCAAGGGCGCCTCTAAAATAAGCAAGAATTGTTTATTATCCTCAACCCACAGCCTGTCCCAAACCACCTACAGCGCCAATCAATCAGGATTGAAGAACAGAGCCCGGCTAAAAAAAAAAAAAAAAACTTTTCTCAGTCTGACGACGCCACATATACAGTATTTACTGCCAAGTCTCAACTCGATACGTCTTTTCAAATTACCTTTTCATATATGTAAAAAAAAGAAAAAGAAAAATGAAAAGGAAGTCAATCGTTCGAAACTTTTCCGTCCGCCTGAGAAACTTGAAAAACAGACGACATGGAAGGAACTCTCTACACCTCCCTATAAAATCTGTACATAATATATATAGTTTAGTGAATATAAATAAATAAAGAACTGATAATCTGATATTCTCTCCTTTAGAAGGAAGTATCGCTCCTACGAAGTCATCGAGTGGCTGAATCAAAGAAAACATAACCCAGACATATTGGAAACAGTCTTATTCCTTTCTACTACTCACAACAGATGCAGCAATAAATTTCAAATGCATTTCATACAAATATGCCTAAATAAAAGAAAGTTTCTTTTTTTGTTCGTTAACCCAAAATACATCTTTGTCCGAGCATCAAGTTTAGCTGTCTGTAACAAATTTATGACATCTGGAATTTTAAATAGCATTTCATAAAATAAATAAGACTTTCAACAGATCTTTGAGCATGGAAGTACACACAAGATTTGTACAGTTGGCTTCATTCATTCTGGTACACTTCACACAAAGCTAAAGAGAAGTTTGTGTACCGGAATTAATGAAGCCAATTGTATATAACCATGTCGATGCCCATTAGTATATTTATAAATCATACTCAATTATTCATACAAACAGAAGCACATTTACGTGTATACGTATGCATCCATATACTGTACATACGTTCATACACAACGGTGTCACTGAAGCCATCTGGAACCCTGTGTCCGGACAGCTTACCTGGACCGGCCAATCAGATCTACATTCAAGATAAATTCCTGCCAAAAAGACAAATTTTCAATATCTTCCAATTAAAATCAAATCTTATACCGGCTGTAAAGTGTGCAATTTATCATTAAAGGCAGCATATATTAAAATTTAACCTTGTCAGAACAATCGGCCTGATTTCAAAATCCAAATTTCATCAGAAAGTCAATGAAATAAAAACCAAAGTCAAAGTTTAATGCATAAAATATAAGTATATAAACATCACAATGTCAATATATTCCATTCATTCTCGAACAATTTTGGAAGTGTCTTTATTAACTAATTACAAAATCCCCAATAAAAAATATCATGAAGACTTTTCCGCCGAAACATTAAAATCACACTTGTTCAACATTGGCAAAAACAGGAAAAAAAAAAAAAAAAGATTTAATTGGTATAAAATTAATTTCTCGTTTGACAAGCAACGTTTATTTTCGGCCGAAGTCTGGAATCGTGAAGACCTTTGGCGCTCGACATTCTGGAGAGTTTGTGGCTCTGCCTCTGCCAGGGGCAATACGCTGTTGAAGTCTTGACAGAGCGGGTCTTTCCCGGAATGATGACCTTCACCCAAACTCCCTTCCTCTTCAAGTTCGAAGGCTTCTTCTCCCTATATCGTTCCGTCTTCCGACTCCGCACCTCCATCTCGACCTCTGCTTGAAGACGGGCCATATAATCATCCACGTCGAACGTGATGAGCGGAAGGTCATGATGGATGTGGTCTTCTTCCTGCAGCAGGTCGGATGACCTCTGCCTGTATTCGCCCTCCGTCTGCGTCGAAGCATTGGTCCTCTTCGGTCGAATCACTGGCATCGACAGAACAGGGTCTGAAAGATCTCTGCGCCACACTGCAAGAGGAAGAGTCTGCGTGCCCTTGTCCACGCCTTCCAATTTGGGCCTCTTCGCTAAAAGGACGTCGCCACCCGTCGCCGAAGGACGTGGACGTTTCAAGGAGTGGGGAACAGGCCTTGGACAATCCCCGTGTTCCCTGCAGCCTGGATCAGCAGCTTCAACGCCTTCCTTGGAAGGAGTAATGTTGAGTGGAGATGGAGCCATTGAGGAGATGATGATGTTGACTCTGAGACTTCACGCACACAAGTGGTGGCGGCCAAAGGTCCCGATACCCGATTCCAGAGAGCACAAGGGGTGGGGGGGGGGTGGAGCTAGGGATTTAAATGCCCAGTCACGTGTTCGCTATTGGCTCCACCCCTTTCCCTAATAAACTCAGACTGCTTCGTTGGTATTTAATCTCTCTCTCTCTCTCTCTCTCTCTCTCTCTCTCTCTCTCTCTCTCTCTCTCTCTCTCTCTCTCTCTCTCATGTTATTTAGTTTTCAATTCAAAATAAAATTCACAGCGCTTTTGGAAGCAATTTGGTTTCGCATTTGCGCAGCTTAATGTCATTCAAAGTTGACGTTTAATAGTTATTGATTCGTCTTTGAAGACTCAAAATATTAAGACATTTGAGAGTAGACGTTTAGGGATATCTATGGAGGTTGCAGCAAGATTTCTGAAGAGATGCTGATGGTTCTTTCGTGGCTTTAGAGTCGCCTTAAAAGTTCTGCTTCGTTTACATCAACTGAATATTTAATTGGACCCTTTTTCTTTGAGTCCCTTTATTATCAGAGAGAGAGAGAGAGAGAGAGAGAGAGAGAGAGAGAGAGAGAGAGAAGTGCCACAATAAATTTAGTTGCAAATGCCTTTTCTAGGATACTCTCTCTCTCTCTCTCTCTCTCTCTCTCTCTCTCTCTCTCTCTCTCTCTCTCTCTCTCTCTCTCTGATAATCAAAACTTTGAAACTATTGAAAACTAATATTTTCGATTTAATTATGTTTTAAAACTTTCTTCTGTTTCAATATTGTAAATTCCTGTCCCATTTTCGAACAGTTTCTAAACGCTAAACTACGACCCCCTTTCAAAATGTCTGCCCAAGCCACTGATTTAGACCATCACACACATGAATACATACATATACATACAGGATATCTTGCACGTATACATACACATCTATCCGGGCTATTACACAAGTTTCACTGCTGCCACTAAACTCTGCGACCGGACAGGTTGCCTAAGTCCGGCATGTGCGCCAACCCAAGGTAAAGAGAAAGGGAAGGGAGGTTCACTTGTGGGTGGGTGCGGATTAAACTCCCAAAGCTGCAGGTGTCTCGAGTCGAGGCCGTCTCGAGAGTATTCGAGACGGCCTTGCTCGAGTCCAATGGGTCAAATCCTGGTCACTATACGGACCAAGACCCTTTATACAGAGTACAGATTGATTTCATTCATTAAAGTTTTATTTTGTTATTGTCAACAACAGTGAAAGAGATCCTCAATAAGATATTACATTTGTAATTCCTTGGTGGATACCGTTTTATTTTCTTTGGTGTAATTATCAAGCAATACCATTTATTTGTTTGATGTAAATTCTCACGGCAGAAAGAAAGAAGGCATAACATTGATTCGTTCCCAAAAAGACAAAGATATAAGACAAAAGTGGATTGATATCTGTCGAGGAAAAGAGAAATTCGATTATGCTAACTGTAGGATATGCATTTTGAGGGGTGCTTATATAAGACATCCTGCGCAAAAACTTGGAAAAGTTTTGCCAGTGCTCCTAGAAAGAGACTTTCAAAGTCTCACGCAGTTCCAACGCTTCATTTACATAAATCAAAAGAATAGTACCGTATCATGAATTTCAAATAACATCACTGTAATGCCAAATATGTATAATCTTAAAAATATATGTATATAATATATCATACATGTAAGTTTAGAGAGAGAGAGAGTGAGAGAGAGAGAGAGAGAGAGAGAGAGAGAGAGAGAGAGAGAGAGAGAGAGAGAGATTTCATGTTTTCAAATTAAAGGAAATAATGAAGTTAGAGATTAATTTATGAAATTTTTGGCCTGAAGCCAAACGCCGGAGCCGCATAAATATCTTTTAGAAAAGAATATAAATAAAGGTAAAATTTAATTAAATTAAATCTATACAATAGGTCAAAATTTTAAATGACCATAAAACCAAAAGGTTAAAATTTTAAATCATAATAAAACCAAAAGGTTAAAATTTAAAATCAAAATAAAACCATAGATCTATAACTCAAAAAATACCAATTTCTGTTAAAAACTGTACAACCAGCTCCACTGGAGCAGTCTCGCCTAAAATTTCCCCAAGGGACATATCGATTAAGTGATTTCTCCTACGTTGACATCTAAAAACAGTACAGGACACTTGAAATATGTTCAACGGTTATATCTACTTGGCAAGCAGAGCAGCGAGGAGCCAGCCTATCCGCCCCACTTGCCAGCAGATACCTACGAGTATAATGTATGCCATCAGATACCTACGAGTATAATAAATGCCATCAGATACCTACGAGTATAATAAATGCCATCAGATACCTACGAGTATAATATATGCCATCAGATACCTACGAGTATAATAAATGCCATCAGATACCTACGAGTATAATAAATGCCATCAGATACCTACGAGTATAATATATGCCATCAGATACCTACGAGTATAATATATGCCATCAGATACCTACGAGTATAATATATGCCATCAGATACCTACGAGTATAATAAATGCCATCAGATACCTACGAGTATAATAAATGCCATCAGATACCTACGAGTATAATAAATGCCATCAGATACCTACGAGTATAATAAATGCCATCAGATACCTACGAGTATAATATATGCCATCAGATACCTACGAGTATAATATATGCCATCAGATACCTACGAGTATAATACATGCCATCAGATACCTACGAGTATAATACATGCCATCAGATACCTACGAGTATAATAAATGCCATCAGATACCTACGAGTATAATAAATGCCATCAGATACCTACGAGTATAATAAATGCCATCAGATACCTACGAGTATAATATATGCCATCAGATACCTACGAGTATAATATATGCCATCAGATACCTACGAGTATAATAAATGCCATCAGATACCTACGAGTATAATAAATGCCATCAGATACCTACGAGTATAATAAATGCCATCAGATACCTACGAGTATAATAAATGCCATCAGATACCTACGAGTATAATAAATGCCATCAGATACCTACGAGTATAATATATGCCATCAGATACCTACGAGTATAATATATGCCATCAGATACCTACGAGTATAATAAATGCCATCAGATACCTACGAGTATAATAAATGCCATCAGATACCTACGAGTATAATGTATGCCATCAGATACCTACGAGTATAATAAATGCCATCAGATACCTACGAGTATAATAAATGCCAGCAGATACCTACGAGTATAATGTATGCCATCAGATAGCTACGAGTATAATGTATGCCATCAGATACCTACGAGTATAATGTATGCCAGCAGATACCTACGAGTATAATGTATGCCAGCAGATACCTACGAGTATAATGTATGCCAGCAGATACCTACGAGTATAATGTATGCCAGCAGATACCTACGAGTATAATGTATGCCAGCAGATACCTACGAGTATAATGTATGCCATCAGATACCTACGAGTATAATGTATGCCATCAGATACCTACGAGTATAATGTATGCCATCAGATACCTAAGAGTATAATGTATGCCATCAGATACCTACGAGTATAATGTATGCCATCAGATACCTACGAGTATAATGTATGCCATCAGATACCTACGAGTATAATATATGCCATCAGATACCTATGAGTATAATATATGCCATCAGATACCTATGAGTATAATATATGCCATCAGATACCTATGAGTATAATATATGCCATCAGATACCTATGAGTATAATATATGCCATCAGATACCTATGAGTATAATATATGCCATCAGATACCTATGGGTATAATGTATGTGCCTTATACGTAAACGTGTAAACACAATGCTAGATCTTCTTTCCACCTGTAAACGCGACCATGGTTGGACAGAAGGCCTAATTGACTTTAATCTAAAATTATTATTTAAATTAGATCAGTGGGCCTGCCACTTGTCTCTACAATAAAACCTAATACCACTTTTAAAATCTGATACTGGGACACCCATGCTGGAAATGTGATTAAGCATAATACGTCTGCTCGCTCATTTCCTACAATTCCAATATGGGACGGAACCCAGCAAAACTTAATCGTAAAATGCTTCTATTCACTAAAATAATAAACCAATCTTTTATCTCTTGCACCAAATGATGGCAAGAAACTGAACTTCTTAATGCTAATAAAACACTCAATGAGTCAGTAAAAATGGTAAAAATTGAACTAGAAAAATTGTTATAAAAAATGAATTCCAAAGCAGTCAAAACTGCTAACAGTTCTGCCATAAAAATAGAGGAACTTGACGGAAGCCTTTTTTAATTATATTTTCAGTTTTTACTACAGAGCATCCCACACCATCAGAACTCTTGGAACTACTGTATCTGTATAAATGTGATAAACTATCATGCACGGAAGCATGAGTTAGAAAACTAGCCCTTAACTGCTCATCTAAGCCGTTCCTTTTACTATCCATAACCGGACAAATCTCTATCTTAGGCCTATTCCAAGGGGGCTGGGGATTTGAATGCCCAGTCACCTGATCACTACTGGCTCCACCCCTTTCCCTAATAAACTCTAAGATAGCTTCCTTATTATATAATTCTCTCTCTCTCTCTCTCTACAATGTTGAAACTCACTCTCTCTCTCTCTCTACAATGTTGAAACTCACTCTCTCTCTCTCTCTACAATGTTGAAACTCACTCTCTCTCTCTCTCTCTCTCTCTACAATGTTGAAACTCACTCTCTCTCTCTCTCTCTCTCTCTCTCTCTCTACAATGTTGAAACTCACTCTCTCTCTCTCTCTCTCTCTACAATGTTGAAACTCACTCTCTCTCTCTCTCTCTCTCTACAATGTTGAAACTCACTCTCTCTCTCTCTCTCTCTCTACAATGTTGAAACTCACTCTCTCTCTCTCTCTCTCTCTACAATGTTGAAACTCACTCTCTCTCTCTCTCTCTCTCTCTACAATGTTGAAACTCACTCTCTCTCTCTCTCTCTCTCTACAATGTTGAAACTCACTCTCTCTCTCTCTCTCTCTCTACAATGTTGAAACTCACTCTCTCTCTCTCTCTCTCTACAATGTTGAAACTCACTCTCTCTCTCTCTCTCTCTACAATGTTGAAACTCTCTCTCTCTCTCTCTCTCTCTACAATGTTGAAACTCTCTCTCTCTCTCTCTCTCTCTACAATGTTGAAACTCTCTCTCTCTCTCTCTCTCTACAATGTTGAAACTCACTCTCTCTCTCTCTCTCTCTACAATGTTGAAACTCACTCTCTCTCTCTCTCTCTCTCTCTACAATGTTGAAACTCACTCTCTCTCTCTCTCTCTACAATGTTGAAACTCACTCTCTCTCTCTCTCTCTCTCTCTCTCTACAATGTTGAAACTCACTCTCTCTCTCTCTCTCTCTCTACAATGTTGAAACTCACTCTCTCTCTCTCTACAATGTTGAAACTCACTCTCTCTCTACAATGTTGAAACTCACTCTCTCTCTCTCTCTACAATGTTGAAACTCACTCTCTCTCTCTCTCTCTCTCTCTACAATGTTGAAACTCACTCTCTCTCTCTCTCTCTCTCTCTACAATGTTGAAACTCACTCTCTCTCTCTCTCTCTCTCTCTCTCTCTACAATGTTGAAACTCACTCTCTCTCTCTCTCTACAATGTTGAAACTCTCTCTCTCTCTCTACAATGTTGAAACTCTCTCTCTCTCTCTACAATGTTGAAACTCTCTCTCTCTCTCTCTACAATGTTGAAACTCTCTCTCTCTCTCTCTACAATGTTGAAACTCTCTCTCTCTCTCTCTACAATGTTGAAACTCTCTCTCTCTCTCTCTACAATGTTGAAACTCTCTCTCTCTCTCTCTACAATGTTGAAACTCTCTCTCTCTCTCTACAATGTTGAAACTCTCTCTCTCTCTCTACAATGTTGAAACTCTCTCTCTCTCTCTACAATGTTGAAACTCTCTCTCTCTCTCTCTACAATGTTGAAACTCTCTCTCTCTCTCTCTACAATGTTGAAACTCTCTCTCTCTCTCTCTCTCTACAATGTTGAAACTCTCTCTCTCTCTCTCTACAATGTTGAAACTCTCTCTCTCTCTCTCTACAATGTTGTGAAATTTTCAGTTCAAAATAAAATTCATAGCACTTTTGGCTGCAATCTGAGTTTCGCATTTGCTGAACGAAATGGTTTTGATATTCTTCAACTGTTATTCAAAGTAAGTTTTATCCTTCTTAATTCCTCTTGGAAAGCTAACAAATTTTTAGGCACTTGAAAGTACATGTTTCAAAACATCTATGGAAATTTCATAGAGATTTCTGACGAGATGCTGATGGTGGTTGTGTGGGTTGGATGTCACCCTAAAAGATACTATTTCGTTTACATCAACTGAATAACAAATTACTTCACTCATTTCAGTAAGTCTCACTTGATTATCTCAGAGAGAGAGAGAGAGAGAGAGAGAGAGAGAGAGAGAGAGAGAGAGAGAGAGAGAGTTTTCATAATGATGATAAATAATTTCTTTTATATTCCAGGTAGTGATGAGCTCAACATTTTTCGACAATCACCTGCAGAGAGACAAAATCTGAAACGATCAGTTTACGAATCGTTTAAAGAAAATATACCAGAATGTGGAGAGGAAATCCCTATTGAAAATGGATAGGTTTTATTCATGCAAGATTTGGATGACGTCATTGACCAGCAAGATGCAACAAAGGCAATAGCGGATGTGAAACGCCAACTAGATGATGTTATAAGGGAAAGAAATAATCTCTCAGAAAAAGGACTCTTGGTCGAAAGCAATAACAAATTAAACAGTGATATTTTACGTTGCAAGACGTTCCTTGGAAAATCTCTCTCTCCAGCCCATGTGGAAAGTATCATAAACGGTCATTTCATGAAATGTTGGTCAGTGTCTGACATAAGCAGGGCATTAACTTTGAGGAATACAAGTCCTAAAGCATATAGATATTTGCCTAAAACAATGTAGAATTCCTCTTCCTTAAGAAAGTACTTTAAAAACGTTGGCAATCCAAAATCAACGCTGAGTCAGGTATTTTGCAATTAGTGCTTCGAATGTTGAAGGAAAAAAAGTCAGTCAATGGATGAATACAAGGAAGCCAATTGCTCGAAACGTTTCCGTCCGCCTATGAGACTTGAAAAACTGACGACATGGAATAAACACTATCCCTCCCTTTATAATCAGTACATATTAAACATCGTTTAATGAATTTAAATAAATAAAGAACTGTTAATCTCTCATTTTGAAGGATAAAGTAACACACCCTTCCAAGTCAACGAGTGGCTGAATCAAAGAAAACCTAACAGACATATAATGGGAACTGTCTTATTCCTTTCTACTATTCACAACAAATTTAGTAATAAATTTCAAATTTATTTCATACAAATATGCCTAATGAAAAGTAAATTCATTATTTTTCTTCATTAACCCAAATACTAAGAGCGGAGAATTTTCTTAGTACATTACAGCATCGTTGTTCGATGCATCAGGTTTAGCTGTCTGTACCAAGTTTATGACATCTAGAATTATGAAATAGCATTTCATGAAATAAATAAGGCTTTCAACAGATCTTTGGGCATGGAAGTACACACACATTCGTACAATTGGCTTCATTCGTTCCGGTACACTTCATAGAATAAATTATCCATACAAGCAGAAGCATATTTACGTGTATACATATGCATCCATATACTGCACATACATTCATACAGAATGGTGTCACTGACGCCATCTGGAACCCTGTGTCCGGACAGCTTACCTGGACCGGCCAATCAGATCTATATTCAATATACATTTCTGCCAAAAACTCAGATTTTCAATATCTTCCAATTAAAATCAAATCTTATACTGGCTGTAAAGTGTGCAATTCGTCATTAAAGGCAGCCTATATTAAAATATATCATTCAGAACAATCAACCTGATTTCAAAATCCAAATTTCATCAGAAAGTCAATGAAATTAAAACCAAAGTCAAAGTTTAATGCATAAAATATAAGTATATAAATATCACAATATCAATGTATTCCATTCATTCTCTAACAATTTTGGTCGTGTCTTTATTAACTAATACAAAATCCTCAATAAAAAAGTTCATGAAAACTGCCGAAACATTAAAATCACTATTGTACAACAGCAACATTGGCAAAAACAGGAAAAAAAGATTTAATTGGTATAAAATTAATTTCTCGTTTGACAAGCGACGTTTATTTTCGGCCGAAGTCTCGAATCGTGAAGCCCTTTGGCGCTCGAGATTCTGGAGAGTTTGTGGCTCAGACTCTGCCAGGGGCAGTACGCTGTTGAGGTTTTTACAGAGCGGGTCTTTTCCGGAACGATGACCTTCACCCAAACTCCTTTCCTCTTCAAGTTCGAAGCCTTCTTCTCCCTATATCGTTCCGTCTTCCGACTCCGCACCTCCATCTCGACCTCTGCCTGAAGACGGGCCATATACTCATCCACGTCGAACGTGATGAGCGGAAGGTCATGATGGATGTGGTCTTCTTCCTGCAGCAGGTCGGAAGACCTCTGCCTGTATTCGCCCTCCGTCTGCGTCGAAGCATCGGTCCTCTTCGGTCGAATCACTGGCATCGACAGAACAGGGTCAGAGAGATCTCTGCGCCACACTGCAAGAGGAAGAGTCTGCGTGCCCTTGTCCACGCCTTCCAATTTGGGCCTCTTCGCTAAAAGGACGTCGCCACTCATCGCCGTAGGACGTGGACGTTTCAAGGAGTGCGGAACAGGCCTTGGACAATCCCCATGTTCCCTGCAGCCTGGATCAGCAGCTTGAACGCCTTCCTTGGGAGGAGTAATGTTGAGTGGAGATGGAGCCATTGAGGAGATGATGATGTTGACTCTGAGACTTCACGCACACAAGTGGTGGCGGCCAAAGGTCCCGACTCCCGATACCCGATTCCAGAGAGCACAAGGGGATGGGGGGGGGGGGAGGAGCTAGGGATTTAAATGCCCAGTCACGTGTTTGGTATTGGCTCCACCCCTTCCCCTAATAAACTCAGACTGCTTCGTTGGTATTTAATTTCTCTCTCTCTCTCTCTCTCTCTCTCTCTCTCTCTCTCTCTCTCTCTCTCTCTCTCTCTCTCTCTCTCTCTCCCCAATGTTATGAATGTTATGTAATATTCGGTTCATAATAAAATTCACGGCGCTTTTTGTTGAAATTTGAGTTTCGCATTTGCAGAACAAACTGGTTTTGATTTTTTTCAGATGTTATTGACAAAACAGAGTTTCATTTACATCTTTTATTTCTTAAGTCATTCAAATTTTACTCTTTATGGTCTTTAATTCCTCTTGAAAAAATAACAATATTAGGCATTTGAAAGTACATATTTAGAAACATCTATGGTAATTGCAGCAAGACTTCTGACGTGATGCTAAAGGTGCTTTTGTGGCTTAAAAGAGTTGCCTTAATAGATCATTTTCGATCACATCAAATGAATTAATTCAATTCACTAATTTCTTTGCGCGTCTGTGTGTGTTTAGACTTTTCAAAGCCTTAATTTTTTCTCTCTTAAGAAAATTATACACAGATTTGGCATAGATAAATTTTGATTACTCTATATCAAAAGAAGAAAGCAGTAGCTCACTTTAAAAATGCATTTCTGAATAACTGAAAAATACATTCGGGTTTAAACTTTGAGAAGTCCCAATATCAAACAAATGGCAAAAATTATCGAAACTATAAGAAGAATCAATAAATCAAAATGTAAAAAAAAAAAAAAAAAAAAAAAAAAAATCTTGATACCAATCTCACCGTAAAAGAACAGAAAATGGCCTTACAACTTACAGGTGTGTGTCAGGGAAACGAGAAGATTAAGTGTCACTTATTCTATTAAATTCGTTACTCATCAAAGTGTAAATGTCAATTATTAAATTCATTAATCATTTAAAAGTTAATTTTGGCAGATGACAACGTGTACCTTGGAAACTTTACAATAGAATATAAAGTACGAATCTTCACCTTCGTTATATTTAGATGTAAAATAAAATTATGTCTATAGATTTCCTCACTGTATATTTAAAGACATGATAACACACCAACTAAGCCACTGTCTCATACGACAGAACAAGAGAAATTCTCTATCAACATCTGCTGCGTTGACCAGGACAACTAAAATATACAAAAGCTTAAAAGCTCAAGTTTAGCCAAGTACAGTAATTACAAATCAATTTTGATGAAACATTCTTAAAGTTGTTAAGTTTAGAGACAAAAAATCTTTTCGAATTCATAATGAAAATACTGATAAAAAAGAATCTTGAAACGAAAGAGTATTTTGAAAAGTAAAGATAATATTTTCTAAGTGACCCAAATTCCAAAAGCGACCAATTTCAGTACAGACTAAACATTAGAAAAAAAAATTAGAAAACAATATTGCCGTGACATTTTAAGACATCTCCCTAAATGAAATCGAATCTCTTGGAAGTCTTCACTTAAATGTCTTCATTAAAAAATATAAGGAAAACAGAAGACTCGTGTAAGCAAACTTATATCACTAGCATTCCTCTTATCACATAAAGATTGCTTTCTTCTTATTCTTCTATCCTCTCCCAAAACGACCTATTTAGCAAGGCAGTATACACATCGAATTCGATATTGAAATTTATAAACAGACAGCAACGCTTAAGAACATTCATTAATCAGTTTCCAGCATGTATACAAGCAAAATTAATCTCTCCATTATGCATCCATATACAGTACACTCACGCATACTAGGGCATCAATGCTACCACCTGGAACTCCGCAAACCGACAGCTTAATTGGGCCGGGCGATTGGGCCTTCCAAAATACCGAAAAATATATAGTGCCCCTTTTCCAGTCGTCCGCCTCAGCAATAGATATGCATTCACACTTTAATATATGCATTTTGTATTGGAATCAAATTCATAAATAAGTTGAAGGTAAATAGACTTAAAGATACAACAACTATGTCATTAATAAATAAAAATGTCGCAAGTCATAAATATCACTAATTTGCAGTTGAAGAAAATTCTTCCAATTTTGTTTTATATTGGACCTTTGTTTGGGAATATTGATAATTTGTATATGAACTTATATCCCATTCAAACTCTTGGGCTATCCTGCGCAATCCTAAGCCAATTTTGTGCAATATTTGTTTTATTGTTTAAGATAATCAAAAAGACGAAAAAGCCTAATACAAGACTTTTTTAGACAGTCCAATGTGGTCTATTCCTATTCCAGAATGCCCTGGACATTATATAGGGATGATCAATATGAGTGCAAGCAGCTGTGCCGTCACGTCCAAGAAAGCTTTGATCTTGTCAAGATTAGCGAACCCAACATTTCCATGTCAAGATTAAGGAACACAACTCTCCACATGTAAAAGAATAACTAACCCCAATTTTGCACATGTAAAGAATAGCGAACTCAATCAAACCTCATGTAAAGAACCCAGTGATGGTTGGGTTCGCTAAACTTGACAAGATCCGAAAGCTCCACAAGGAATATGCTCTCCAAAACTATAACAATATACGAGAAGCTATAGTCAGTAGAAGACCGAGAAATCTCGAAGCCCTCATACAACGGAGAAAACTTTCTTAAACAGCAATCAAAATTCTTCCCTCCTGCTTAAGGACTAACACCCTAAGACCTAATACGGATCCCAATGACCAAGACAACCAAAGGAAGACTACCCTGATCAGCACCCGAGCAGACAGCCTAGCACGGAAATCCTCTCGGCGAATGCATCCGCCAAAAAATCAACTGGAAAGAAATTATTTTTTCACACACCAAGGCCCACCTGAACAGACCTTTTGTGTCTGATGGAGGCCGAGAAATAAACCCGTAAAGTAAAGTAATCACAGCACAGCCATCAGTGGGGCATTGTCTCCCCATTCAAAGTCTTGCTGCAAACGCCCCAGACATGACCAAGATTTTTGTGTGCGAGATTCCTCATAGGAAAAAATTGAAGAGATATGATATTCCAGATGTATAGCGAGAGACTCTAGGAGATCTGAATCGAGAGGGGAGGTAGTAACAGAGATGAAACTTCTTTTGAGTTCTTATTCAAAGGGAAGTCGCAGCCCTAGTATGTAGGGATGCTTATACATGTGCACCTTAAGGTAACAAGATCCCCTTTCAAATTTCAATACGGTCGTATGTATGCTCTTCTCCAAGTGATGAGAGCTTCCAGAGGTTCAGGTTTGTTATCGGAACGTTCTACATTAAACTATTTCTCAACGACATTGATAAACCACAATACCACGTCTTCTGTGACTTGTCGAGATTCATATCAATGGCAAGATCGACTTTACCACGGCAAAATATTATACAACTCGTTAGGGCAAATTCAGCACTCAAAATTTAACCCGTCATGTTCTTAAACTGCGACTCTTGTCAGCATAAACCGTTCATGAGTTCACGGGGGGGGGGGGGGGGTTCTTCGTTCATACAAAACAGAATTGAAACTTACCTGTCAATTGGCCTACATACAGAAATTCTCTTAGCAGCTAAGCAAAGCTGCCAAAATTTATATGCCCGATGAAAAAAATTCCACTGCTACACCACCCACAAAAATGTCTGGTACTACTGTCTCAGAATCAAGGAAATGAACAAACTGATAGAGCAGGTGAACTTTTCAGGCAGCACATGACTGCTGTACTACATCGCTTACTATAAAAAAGTGTATATATAAATTTCTCTTATATTCACAGGTACCCAATCAGCATGCCATGCTCTTGAATCACTCCTGTGAGACTTGGGACCTTTCCACGGGTCTTTAGATGCCAAAGACTTTGAATTTTGCATTGTCTCCCCTTTTAAGGTCTTGCTTCAAAATGCCTAAGACCTGACCATGATTTTTTTGTGCAAAATTCTTAAGGAAAAAATGGAATGGATAAGATATTCTGAATGTGTAGCGAGAGACTTGAGGAGATCGGAGAAGGGAGATAGTTTCTTCCTAAGATACATCTTTGAGTTGTTCTCCAAAGGCATGACAGCCGAAATCTGTAGGTAAGCTTATATAGGAAAATCTCAGGGAAATAGATTACCTTTTCAAATCTAATATGGTTGTACGTCAGCTCTTCTGCAAGTGACTAATACATTCACTGTTTCAGGCTTGTTATCAGGAATTTCTTTACGAGATTGGTGCTAGACGCCATTGTTGACCCACATTGTCCTGTCAAGTTCTTAAACCGTGACTCCTTTGTCAGCTTTGCGCCTGCAAAACAGGATCAAAACCTACCTGTCAATACATTCCCTTGGCAACTAAGTAAAGCTACCAACATTCACATGCGAAGAAAAAACACTGCTACAGAGACAAAGATCTCTGCTACTTTCTCAGAATCAAGGAAATGAACAAAAATTAATGGAATATTTAAGTTTTTCAGGCGACGCAGGACTGATACACTACATCAATCTTACTATGAAAAGAAGCCTCACGTTACTCTGTCTTTAGTAAAAAATAAAAATTGGGCCGCAGCCTACCGTAACAGTCACCTTTGGTCTAAATTTCAAATCAGCCCCACCTTTTTATCCATGTACGAGACTAGTATACCAGAGCTTTAACGAGTATATCAATTTCCCTTATTTTCACAGGCACCCCATTCAGCATGCCATGCTGTCTCATCGCTGCTGCGAGACCTAGGACCATTCCATGGGTCACATTTAGAAGCCAGGTCCTTGTAATTCGGCACACACTCCCCTTTCGCGATCTTGCTTGTAAATGCCCCAGACCTGACCAAGATTATTGTGTGCAAAACGCTCATAGAAAAATGGAATGAATATGATATTGTGGATGTGTAGAGAGACTTGGATACCCGAATTAAGAGGGAATATCGTTTCTTCCCGAGATGCAACCTCATCGAGTTCTTCTTGAAGGCAATCACAAACGAAGTCCATATAGAAGCTTGTACAAGATACCTCAGGGAAATAAAATCACCTTTCCTAATATAATATGGTTGTACATTAGCTCTTCTCCAAGTGACTAAAGCTTCCACTGTTTCAGGATTGCCATAGGGAAGTTCAAGATATTGGTTTTCAACACCATTGATGAGCCACATTACCACTTTCTGCAACTTGCCTTGCTGCAAGGATGTCTATGGAAAGTTCAAAGATTACCATGGTAAGAAATTACTTGTGTAAGTGTCAATTCAGCACTCAAAATGTCCGGTCAAATTCTTGAACTATGACTCTTTCGTCAGCATTAACATTTACGAGCTCATGGGTTCTGCTTTGCGCCTGCGAAACAGGTACAAAATCTTCCTTTCAATACATATACGCAGTCACTCAACAGCCAAGTAAAACAACAGACACTCACATGCCAAAGAAAAAACAACACTGCTACATCCCACAAAGATGTCTACTACTTTCTCAGAATCAAGGAAATTAACAAATTAATAGAGTAGGTAAGCTTTTCAGGCGGCACAGGATTGATGCACTACACCACTCTTGCTATAAAATGAAGGCTCAGAGTAACTCAGTAAAAAAAAAAAAAAAAAAAAATGACCCACAGCCTATCATAACAGTCGCCTTTGGTCTCAGTTCAAATTACCCCTACCATTTTATCAAGGTAAGAGACTACTAAAATTTATAAAAGATCTTTAAAGAGTATATATCAATTTCAAATTTTTACAGGTACCCCATTCAGGATGCCCATGCTCTCGCATCACTCCTGTGAGACCTGGGACCTTTCCACGAGTCTTAACTGGACTCCAAGGCCTTAGAATTTAACATTGTCTCCCCTTTTAAGGCCTTTCTTCGCAATGCCTATGACCTGACAAGATTTTTGTGTGCAAAATCCTTAGGAAAAAATGGAATGGATATGATACTCGTGGATGTGTAACAAGAGAGTTTAGATCCGAATCGAGAGGAGAGATAGTTTCTTCCTAAAATGCACCCACTAAATTCTTCTTCAAAGGCAAATCACAGCCTGAAGTCTGTTAGAAAGCTTATACAAGAACACCTCGAGGCAATAAGACCACCTTTCTAAATCTAATACGGTTGTACATCAGCTCTTCTGCAAGTGACTAATGCTTTCACCGGTTCAGGTTTGTTATCAGGAATTACTATACGAGATTGGTGCTCGACGCCATTGACGAGCTACATTACCACAACTCCTGTGACTTTCCTTGCTACAAGGATGTGCAACTTTCCTTGCTGCATGGATGTCAAAGGAGAGTTAAAGTTTGCCACGGTAAGAAACTACTCTATTTGTATAAATGTCAATTCGGCACTCAAAATTTGTCCTGCCAAATTCTTGAACTGCGACTAGTTTGTCAGCATTAACATTTATGGGCTCATGGGTTCTGCCTTTGCGCCTGGAAAACAGGATCAAAATCTTCTGTCAATACATACGCATTCACTTAGCAAAGTTACCGACATTCACATGACAAAGAACATACCACACTGCTACACCACACAGATGTCTAATACTTTCTCAGAATCAAGGAAATTAATAACAAACTTTTCAGGCGACACAGGACTGATGCACTACATCAATCTTGCATTATAAAAAAAAGAAGCCTCAGTTACTCTGTCTTCCATAGTATGAAAAAAAAAAAAATTGGCCCACAGCCTATCGTAACAGTCACCTTTAGTCTTAAAAAGTTCAAATCACCCCAATCATTTTATCCAGGAACGAGACAAGTATACAAGAGCTTTAATGAGTATATATCAATTTCTCTTAATTTTCACAGGTACCCCATTCAGCATGCCATGCTCTCTCGTCACTGCTGCAAGACTTGGGATCTTTCAAAGTGTCTTATTTAGACGCCAGGTCCTTGGAATTCGGCATAGTCTACCCTTTTGAAGTCTTTCTTGCAAATGCCTCAGACCCGATAAAGATTTTTGCGAACAAAACCCTCATAGAAAAATGGAATGGATACGATATTGTCAATATGAAGAGAGACTTGGATACCTGAATCAAGAGGGGATATCTTTTCTTCCCGAGATGCAACCTCAAGAGTTCTTCCAAGGAGAGTCAAAGCCTCAAGTCTGTAGGAAATCTTATAGACTAGGACCTCGAGACAAGAAGATCACCATTCTAAATCTAATATTTTTGTAAGTCAGCTCTTCTGCAAATGACTAATGCTTCCACGGGTTCAGGATTGCTATGGTGAAGTTCTATAAGAGATTGGTTCTCCATGTGACATTGTTGATCCACACTACCCTTCATTCTGTGACTTTCCTTGCAGCGAATGTCAATGGAAAGTTCAAGATCACCGCAGCAAGAATTAACATCTCACGAACTCATGGGTTTCTACATCTTTGTTCATGCGAAGGAGGATCAAAATCTACCTGTCTATGCATGTATGTATATATATATATATATATATATGGAGGATATATATATATGTAATATATATATATATATATATATTAACTTAGCAGCTAAGTAAAATTGCCGATATTCACATGTCGGAGAAAACCAACACTCATACACAACAAAGATGTCTGGTACTACTGTCACAGAAGCACGGAAATGAACAAACAAATTGATAGAGCAAGCAATATTTTCAGGCGTCGCAGGACTGATGCACTACATTAGTTTCTGTGGGACATAACTGCTCTCTGTATAAATAGACCAAATTTAAGTCAAAAAATTTAACAACAGACCTTGCCTACCTCAAAGGAATCTGGACCTGGTTCGGTAAAATATCGAGAAACCAAAAGCACAGTGTTTTGTCCAGTCCCCAACAAGAGGCAACCATAGTTTTCACCTTTGCAAACTGCATCAAATTAATCAACCCCTAAAGAAACCAGGGTCTGACAAGACTTAATTCGAAACAATAGAAACACCATCACAATCGCTGTGTGCAATGCTCCAGCAAGGACACACTTCTTACAATCTCAAAGCTTTACTCAGCACTTGCCAAATACAAAGACAAGACCCGAGGAACCAACGGCATGACATACTCCATGCTTAAACACCTAGAAGAACCCTCCAATCAAATATACCTACACATCATTAACCTCAAAAACACCCTTGGCGCACCAGACCTACCCATCTGGAACCAAAAACCAAACTCATTCCAGCCCATGACACTCCTCAGCTTCACTGGTAAAGTAGCAAAGAGAATTGTTCTTCAAAAATTCCAATGTACAGTCGGCTCTTTCACCACAGAATATACACTAGGCATACCACAGCATTTTTGGGACCCAAGAATGCATCACCGGTGCCATAAACCACTTGAGTGCTCTACAGTTCGATAGATCTAAATTTTCTTCCTTGGGTAGGAGTCCTGCTGTCACATCTACCAGTATACAATTTTTAATAACTTACTTTATAGCATGAATCAAAAGTTCAGGAAAGCTACCATTCATGGTTATTGCAAAGAGGCAAGAG
>NC_090763.1:3227018-3234518 GCF_036898095.1 Palaemon carinicauda
GGGGCCGTAAATTTCCTGCTTCGTGATAGAAAAAAAAAATCATATGCTAGTCTATTAGCCAGACACCAAAATTTGGGCTGTCAGTACCAAACGGGGTGCAAATGCTATTTTTTTTTTAAGGTATACATCTGTAGATTATAAGAAAATGTATGATAGCATTGTGAGAGTGGCAGCTTTTTATAGATTATCACCATGTTTTATAAGCAATGTCGCTCCTGAAATTTTAATCCCTTTTGTCCATAACAACCTTTGAAAATATTTTTGTTAATAACTTTAAGTAGAATTGATATATATATATATATATATTTATAATTAAAAATTTGGTCTTAATCTACAGTATGGAGACAGGGGGTTAAGATTATTATTCACATGGGGTAAAATATAATTTATAAGGAAAGAAATTTGCGATTAAAGTTACCCCTACCTCTTACTTCTTAAAAAAAAAAATCCAATTTTATCAATGATTAATTTTCTTGAGTAACAACGGTCGTAAAAAATGATTATTTGACTGCTGTTATATTAACCAAGGCCTTTACTATAAATAGCACATTGGTTCTTGAATTATTGTGCATATTTTGCTATAGATTTTGGGGAAATTTAAAAAGTAGCCGATTGAATTATAATTTTCAGCACACATACTTTCTTAAGGACATTTTGTAATAACTTTCGTTTTGTGAGGGATAAAGCTACAATTATTATATCAATAAAAAACATTATCAAGACTATATTAAGGCCTAGCTTTAAACAAATTGACAGAATACACTTATTTGTAGTTTTGATCAGAATACAACTAGGGAAACACACACACACACACATATATATATATATATATATATATATATATATATATATATATATATATATATATATATATATATATAAATATATATATGTATGTATGTATGTATGTATGTATGTATGTATGTATGTATGCTTTTCTAGATCTTATAAAAATTGACTCTGCTATTCATATATGCCTTTTCCCATTCTAACTTAGATTTTATTTATTTACAATATTTAGGTACAGCTTGCTCTTTATTGTTTTACTTTCTTTTATCCAAGAACATGATTATGAACAGAGATGTTTGAACCGTTGGTATTTGTTGGTGATGGAAATAAATTTCAGAATGTATGGCGTTGTCGTAATTCTCAAATTCCTTAATTTTAATAATAATAATAATAATAATAATAATAATAATAATAATAATAATAATAATAATAATAATAATACGTCAGTAACTGGGAAAGGGACATATCAATAGGAAGGTGATGAAGACCATATCATTCACAATTTGTCTTTAATATATCACAACACATTGTAAAAGTACAGATAATATGTACAAAGTATAAAACACTATCACAATGTTAGTGCACACAAAGTAATTGTCACTTTTATACAAAATTTATAAATTACGTGGAGTTAAGTTTAACTCCACGTAATTTATAAATAGTTCCACAGATCCTTCCTCCGAGCTATACTTTCCTCTATTATTCAATAAAAAGATTATTCCTCTTGATTTCTTTTTTGGAATACACTTTTTATTGATTGATAGAGGAGAGTTTAGTTTTTTTTCAGACAACTGACTACCTTCCCAGACATCAGATCTCAACTTAAACCGACTACAGCTAAGTCACTCATGACTAACTGGTACCCAATTTTATAATAACACAACAAAACAGACTTAAATTAGTTGGAAAACCAATGCTTTTCCTTGATTGGATTTTTTTATATAACGGACACCATCCTCATCAGCTTCAGCTTATAAAAAAAATTCCTTTATCAAAGCTCAGCTAAAATTCTTGAATTACAAAGGATTATAATTTCTTTTTCAGAATGAGAAAAGTCTGCCACAGTATCTACACATCCTATATGTAAGGACATTGGGGGAATAAAATAAATTCAATGAAATCATCGAGAGATAGGGGCAAAAAAGAAAAAAAAATCATACAAAAAAGTTAATTACAAATAATACTGTAATCATGGCTTTTTCTTTATTCTTGAATTGTGCAATATTACCTCAAAATTACATTTTGATTGAAGACAAGTTTACCATTTCTAACAATGATAAAAACTTGGGTAGAATTATATTGACCTTTCTAACAAAGATCGGGAATTCATTTGAGAGATTCATAGATAAATCATATGAAGTCTAACTTACGTAAAGGCAGGAAACCTGATATATAATAATGAGAAACCAAATACGATTCCAGGGTTACAAAGAAATTATAAAAAAATTAATCATAAACTTAGGAAGAAATATTTGCAGGGATCACGAGATAAAACCTCCTCTGTCAGCTGTGGTTATTCACTATTCCTCACTTGTCTCTGATTGGGCAAAACCGGCTGGATGGCAGAACCTACCTGGACCAAGCCGGAATTTTAATCGTGAGAGCAACGAGGCAACATTAATCATTTCGTCTCCAGCCAACCTCTGGAAACGACAAGCTCGCCATGCTTCCATACCCGCGTACCTGGATCTCTTGGGTTAGACCCGGAACGGCCCTTGGACGTCCTATGCCTACAGGCAGGACTTCTAGCGAATCACCTTCAGTGAAGGCAAGCAAGCGGCCCTATCCTGACGGAGGATTAGAAAGCCCTCTGGGAAAGAGAGCAAAGACTGATGACCATAAGTCGTCAGCTGTCTCCAAGGAAGCCAAAGTAAGGAAAGTGACTGAGAAAAGCCGGCCAGAAGCTCTCGGCCTTTCCCCGGATCCCTCAGACACGAGATTCCTGAGGCTAGTAATCCCAAAGGAAGCAGAGACTCCAGCTGCCCAGAAGGACTTGCTGGACAATGCCTTCCCGAAGGTTGACCTCGAGCTCCATCGGTGGACTCGAGGCTGAGGGAGTTTTCGAGCCTCGTCCTTCCAAACCCAGATGATATTATCTATGTTTTTTAAAAAAATTTGTAGAGCCATTTGGGATTATGACATCCTGCTTTCCCAACAAGGGTTGTAGCATAACTTTTAATCATAATAAAATTAAGTTCTGTCAAGTCGATAACAATTTTGTTTGATATAAAATCAATTACGTGTAAAATTCAGGAATATGTCTTTGATAACAAGCAGAATTAATGACCTGAATTTCTTCCACTAAGAGCTATTGAATTAAATCTTGTTCATTCTTTTCACAGACATCCATAAGACTTACCTAAATGCCATTTCTGCAAAATGGATCTTCCCGGTATCGCAGATTTCTTCACTCATGCTAAAGAAAGTGATAAGATTAGGCATGATGCAGATAATGCATCCGATACGAGCTTTGGATCACGTAGTAAATCTTCACATTGTCCTATAATTTATAGTAAGTTTTCATAATGAAAATATACCATGAAATAGGGAGACAACATCATCTTGATTTAAAACGAACAAAAACGTTAATTACCTTACCGATTTCTCTCTATAATCTGATGAAATTGAAAGATTGGAGGCAGAATGGAGCTCTTCTGAAGTAGAAGACATATCCATTGAAGCAGACTTAAAGCCATTCCCGCACTCTGCTGGAGATTCGGGATCATGTTCCTCTGCCACTGAAGTCAGTGGATCATCAGTATACCCTGAAAAAGCCCATGGATCGCAGTTCTTTCCTAAGAGACTTTAAAAACTGACGACATGGAATGAACTCTCTACCACTCCCTATAAAATCTGTACATGATATATATCGTTCAGCTCTCTCCTACTCAGTTGAAACTTCATACTATTGCTCATTCTAATACGTAGTTCTTCGACAATCAAAGGGGTTCTTGTTTCAAAAGACTTCTGTCCATCCATTGAACAACATGACTCAAATTTAATTGCCTAAATTAAGCAGAAATTCAAATCTCTTTCCCCTAATGATAAATTTACTTGCCTACATAAAGCAAAAATAAAAATCTCTTTCCCCTAACGATAAAACTGAGAATCTATTGTTGGACGAAATTCATTTAAAGGCAGATTTAGATTATAAGGGAGGTAGCATTGTGGGTTCGGCTTTTGAAACCTGTGCAGCAACAACTACTGCAATGGTTTTTATGTTGAACAGCATCAAGTCAACGTTTAAGGATGTTGTACATATCATACCCACAAAATGTATTAATGCTGGAAACTTGCATGCTATAATAAGGAAGGTTATAGTAGGTTTAGAAAACATCGGTTTTGCTGTCATTGTAGTCATAACAGACCATAATACTATCAATAGTAAAGTGATGTCATTTTTTGCTAATCCACCTAAATTATTCATAGTATACCGACACCCTCTCCATATAAATCGACCACTTTTTATGTTTGATTCAGTCCATATTCTTAAATGCCTCATCACGTTCGACGTGGATGATTATATGGCCCGTCTTCAGGCAGA
The DNA here is from genome assembly GCF_036898095.1 of Palaemon carinicauda. NCBI lineage: Eukaryota > Metazoa > Arthropoda > Malacostraca > Decapoda > Palaemonidae > Palaemon > Palaemon carinicauda. The sequence continues at coordinate 3,231,352 of NC_090763.1, forward strand.
GGTCGAGATGGAGGTGCAGAGAAGGAAGACTGAACGATCTAGGGAGAAGAAGCCTTCGAACTTGAAGAGGAAAGGAGTTTGGGTGAAGGTCATCGTTCCGGGAAAGACCCGCTCTGTAAAAACTTCAACAGCGTACTGCCCCTGGCAGAGGCAGAGCCAAAAACCCTCCAGAATCTTGAACGCGAAAGTAATTCAGGATTCGAGACTTCGGGTGAAAGTCAACGTCGCTTCTCAAACCAGGATCTGATTTTTATAGAAATTAAAGTATTTTTATTTTTTTTAAGGATTATGTATTTTTTTCCTGTTATTTTTTCAAATGTTGCTGCTGAGCAATTATGATAGATTTTAATGTTTCTGCAGAAAAGTTTGATTTTTTATTATGAAGTCAGAATAATTCTGAAGATTTCTGCACAATTTGTTTAATGTCATAACAACGCACAAACTACGACACGGTCTGAGGGGACAGAACTTTGGATTCTGCAACATTTGAAAGGTTTTGCAAAGTCAAGAAAAAGAGGCTTTGCTCTAAGTTAGCTAGTTGATAGGAAGTAAAATCCTGGAAATTAAGAAAAAATTCTTTTTCTCGGCCTCCAGAAAAAAAATAAAAAACCGAAAACTTAGCTGTTAATGTTTCTACAAATTACTCTTTGTGAAAAGAAAATCCTCATCACTTTCGACGTCGATCAGCACATGGCCAAGCTTGAAGCCGAGTTAGAGATGGAGGTTGATAACTGGAAGACGAAACGAAATAATGAGTCCATATATATATGGACTACACAAATCTAAAATTCCAACTAAAAATGTTTATTAATATATACTCAAAATCCCTCGAGTCCGGACACCCACCCTCTCAGCCTCAGTCTGAATTATTTTGCAAATTACAATCAAAACTGAACTCATAAAATTGCTTCCCATTTTCGAACCTCTTAAATGCTAAGCTACGGATTTTGCATCGGCCAACCCCTTTTAAAATTGTCTGCCTACACAACTGATTTAGACAATCATACATATACATAAAGGATATCTCTCATTCATAATTACATACATATCTGTTCGGTCCATTACGGAAGTCTCACCGCTGCCATTCAACTCTTCGACCGGAAAGGGTACCTAACCTAGGCGTCATCGAAGCAACAAACTTTAAAGAAAAATACCCCGCCAAGTTGCAGTCATCAGCACCATTACGTTGACCCTGTTACTGATGCTCATGCGCAAAGAATAGAAAGAATTTGGTTTGAAAGCAAATTCAACATTAGGAATAAAAGGTACCGAGTTGCCCATTTATCACTTCCAAACGCATGTTTATGAATACCCTGGCAATATTCAAAGGGAGATGATACAGACTATTTAGATGCCTTCTTGAGGATATCAAAGAAATTTTCAAGATTGAAAGCTGAATTAAATATTTAAAATTTAAGACATTTCAGAATTTTAGCATATTATAGAATTAAATAAATCTTAAATTCATGAATGAACTATTTCTTATAACTCTTTAAATACTAAAAGTGAGGTAGGACAAAGTCAAGTCAGGTAGACCACAAACCAGAATAAAAAAGGTAGGCCACATACTATACCGGGCCCTATTTTAGTTCCTTTTTATTTGAAGGCAACCACCATCGGTTTGAAGTAGCGGTTGCTTCTTTAGTTTATTGTTGGCGTTTGTTTTCGTCATTTTCGGTGTTCAAATTCAATTATGTCTTGGTATCTTTAGTTTTGGTTACATTCTTGTTCAGTGGTTTTAGCGTTTGTTTGTCTAAGCCAAAGTCATTTATAAACACTTAACACCGCAGTGATAATTTAATGCATCTTATAAAGTAATATCCCTCCCCGACTTGCTGCTTTGAGGAAAATAATAGCAAATTTAACCCCTATTAGGAATCCTGCGATAAACTTTCATATGAGCGTTCTATTTAACTAACTGGTCCCAGTTGACGTCTAGACACCGTCGCAGTAACCAGTCCACAATTAGTGATCGGAGAAGTAGGCTACAAAGTGGGAATGAAGAAAGGAACTTAAAATTCTCGAACCTTGAATTAAAAAGGTTCCCAGCCAAATGTTTATGCAAGTAAGGAAGTGGTATTGCCTTGAATAATAGGTGTACACCATTAAAATGAATTGCAGTATTATATAATTGCAATACCTCCACAGTGTCGTAAGTGCAAACGACCTTGCCCAGATGAAGAAAGAATAAACGCTCCGCAGATGAAGTTAAGAAGACTGGAGCCTCTTTAGGTGCATCTCCAGAACGAAGGTCGTCGGAAACATCCAAGTTAAACCAGGTGGTCAAAATGAGAAGGAAGGAGAAGAGGGAAGCAGAATCCCTCTGTCTTCACCTGGATCCCTCCAACACAAGGTTTTTTATATCCTTATACCAAATTGGAAGAGATATTTGCAGTGTTCTCGAATTAACTTCCCCAGTCAGCGGTGGTTGCTCACTATTCATCTCTTGCCTCTGATTGGACAACACCAGTTGATGGGTGGAGCAACGACTCCAGGTGTCCAGACGGACTTACTGGACGACGTCTTCCAGGAGGTTGACCTCAAACTCCAGTTCTAAGACGGACTCGAGGCTGAAGGACTTTCTGAGCCTCGCCCTTCCAACCTCTGACGATATCATCGATGATGTTTTAAGATTATGTTGTGGATTAGAAGATTTTTAGTAAAATAGTTTTTTTTTTCTTATGATAAATTAAATTTATATAAGTAACTTTTTTTTGTTTAACCTTTGGCGAAAAGGAAGCAATTGACTGGTGACGACAGAAATGTCCTGAAAATATTACAGTTTTGGCATAAGACTTTATTATTATTCGATTTAAAAAGTAAGAAAGGAGTCTTCTAAAAATGCTATTATAATAGAGAAAAAAGGGAAACTTGCTTACGAAGACTTCACCTGGGGATTTCAACTCTGATGACGGACCCTTTCTCTTCTACAAAAATTGCTCCCAATCCTCCTCTCTGATCCCTCCTGCTACGATCAGAGCTCCTACTGCCTTCCCCACTTTTCCTACTACTATATTCTTCGTGGTTCAAAGGAGGAGAAGAAAAAAAAAAGTAGTTGAAGTAACAACGGAAAATGGGCGGCATCCTCAACATGACCAAAAAGGCGACCAAGCAAAGGGGTCTGCCCCCTTCTTAAATACTACTGCTTCCTTCATCCTTCACCAACC
>NC_090763.1:3242018-3294518 GCF_036898095.1 Palaemon carinicauda
AAAATATTTTGGACAAACAACACGTGTAGTCAATCTACCTTAGAAACTGTACAACAGAATATAAAGTATAAATTATCACTTTCGGTATATTTAGACGAAAATCAGAACATGTCTGGATTTCCTCACTGTTTATTTAAATGCATGACAACGCACCAACTATGCCACGGTTTCGTACGACATAACTCAAAAGTCTGTACTGAAAATAAAGGAGAAACTTTTCTCTTTATCAACATCTGCGTTGACCAGGAAAACGAAAATATGCAAAAGCTTAAGTTTAGCCAAGTACAGTAACTACAAATCAATTTCAGTGAAAAATTCTTGAAATAATTACAACGTTTAGACACTTCTGCAATCTTTACGAATTCCAAATGAAAAACTGATGATACGAAAGAGTATTTTGAAAAGTAAAGAATTTTTTAAGTAGCCCAAATCCCGACGGCGACTAATTTCAGTACAGGCTAAACATGAGAATAAAAGCTTAAAAACCAATGTTGCCAATACATTAAGGTACTGTTGTCTCTAACCAGATTAAACATTTAGAATTGTGAGAAGAATCAACTAGATGACCTTATCAAAAACAGATCTTTGAAAATCTAACTTAAAACTTCACCCTAAATGAAATCAAATCTCTAGGAAGTCTTCATTTAAAAAAAAAAGAAGGAAAAGAAGGAAAAAAGGAGGCCCATGTAAGCACACTTTTGATATCTCAAGTATTCCTCTTATCACAGATAAAGATTCCTTTCATAATAATCTATACTTTCCCAAAACGTCACATTTAACAAGGCATACACATCAAATTCGATATTTTAATTATTAACATATATAAATTATATAGAAACATTCATCAGTCTCAAGCATGTACACAAACAAAATTAAGTTTATCTTTCTACATCATGCATCCAGATACATACACTCACACAAATACTACAGCATCAATGTAACCAACACACACCGCGACCGGACAGGATACCTGGTCAGGGCGATTGCGCCATCCAATCAGAAGGCTGCTCCTCAGCCCAGTCAGCATCAATGTAACCAACACACACCGCGACCGGACATGATACCTGGTCAGGGCGATTGCGCCATCCAATCAGAAGGCTGCTCTTCAGCCCAGTCAGCATCAATGTAACCAACACACACCGCGACCGGACATGATACCTGGTCAGGGCGATTGCGCCATCCAATCAGAAGGCTGCTCCTCAGCCCAGTCAGCATCAATGTAACCAACACACACCGCGACCGGACAGGATACCTGGTCAGGGCGATTGCGCCATCCAATCAGAAGGCTGCTCTTCAGCCCAGTCAAAAAATATACAATGGCCCTTTTCCCAATGTTCTACAGAGCCAGAGATACTGTATTAATTCACGCCACAATAAATGTAATTTGTGATGGAATTGAGTTCATAAATAGGTTAAATAAATACACCAAGATACAACAATGATATCGTTATAAAAAAAAAAAAAAAAAAACTGCAAATCATAGAAACTTAAGTTTGCCCCTTGGGAACATTTGTTCAATTCGATTTTTTATTTGATCTTTACTTGTGAATATTGATCATTTGTATATGAATTAAACTTAACCAATTCAGTAATATTTTTTTTTTTTGCAAATGGAACATTTGTATACTTTGTAATACCCACAGTAAATTTTGGGGAATAAAAATATTTCTCTATCTTCATCAATAGAAATCCACCTTTTAAAAAATATTTAAAAGTAAACTACAAGTTATGAGAGGTTTAGGCAATATAGGGAAAGAAAATGGAGAAGGAATGCAAAGGAAGAGGCTGGGATAATTCTGTCCCTAATGCGGGACTCTCGAGATGAAATCTCCCAGTCAGCGGTTTATACCCACGATTCCTTCCTTCGCTCTGATTGGACGATACCCGCTCATGGGCGGAGCCTACCCGGGCTACGGCCACAGGGGAAACCTCTCGATGTCAATCATTCTGTCGCCACGCTTCTTCTTGGAAACAACGCCGATCACAATGCCTCCCTATCCACGAACCTGGATCTCTCGGGTTAGGCCAGGTACGGTGTCCTCAACAAACCAGGAGGACAGAACTTTCAGAGAAGCTTCTTCCGTGCAGTCATTCAAACGGCCATGCCCGGATGAAGGAAGAATAAACCCTCCGCAAAAGAGGGTCAAGTCGTCTGGGGTCTGCAAAGATGCACCTACAGGACCAAGGTCGTCAGACTCTTCGAAGATTATCCAGGTGGAGAAAGTAAGGAGGGCGGAGAAGAAGAGGCGACCAGAACAACTTTGTCTTCTCCCGGATCCCTCCGACCCGAGATTTTTGAGGCCAGTCAGCAAAACTGCATCGGCAAATCGAGATATGGATAATTACTTCCTCGATATCTCCTTTCCGAAGGTGGACCTCAAACTCCATCGGCTTATCGATGAACTTGAGGCCGATGGAATCTTTGAGCCGCGCCCTTGCAACGACTGAGGAACATCGTCGACGACTTCAAAGCTCACTTTTGTAAATGTTGTAAAAATTTATTTTAAATACTTTATGATTGAATTTTTCTATTAATCAAAGAGAGAAAGAGAATTATAGTTATATGGTTATGGACTAAATCGAAGCCTTATATATTGGAACGGTTCGAGAATCCGTTTACACTAAAAAGATGAAAGAAAAAAGTTCCGCTACAAGATAAGTGTACTAAAAACCTTATTACATTTTGAGATAGAATAATTATTAATAGAGTTTAGGACTTTGGCAGATACACCTTTGTAATAAAGAATCCTTACAACATAATACGTCAGACTAATAATCCTTAGGGGTGAAGGTGTCTTTATATGCCAGCTAATCTCCGCTGTCCTTTTAAAGCCGTAATACAGTACAACTACGAACCGATTAATATTCCTAAAACTAATGCAAGGTATGAATTGACCCCATATCTGAAGGTTGATAAAAATCTACGAGTTATCAATGTTTCATATGTTTATAACCCATTTAGAATAGTTCGTAAAATCGGTATTAAATTACCGAAAACTATTGTCTATTAACAGATCTTTTTACCATTTTCCACTAAAATAACATTCCGTCTTTAAAAGGAATGTAAAGAAAATAAAAAAAAAAATCCTGCAATTTCTAGCGTCCTCCTACTAGAGATGAAGATTGCTTTAGCTTTTCAAATCTATCCATTCTCAAAAGGCCAAATATATTTGGACAACTGCCACTTGCATACCCTTATAGATCCATACGCAAATACAAAAACATACACAAGAAGGCCTATACATCATTCCTATAACAAAAGTGTATCTACTTATTTAAATATAGGTTTGTTCCGACACAATATACTCACCGAGAACTACTTTCTATAGGAGAGTCACTTGACCTCTCAATCTTGACCAAGATTTTCCCGCGTTACCCCCCTATCCCGCTCCATATAGTTTCTACCCCCGCCGCCAGGATACGCCCTGAGGGCATGATCAGGGCAGGTCACTGCCTTTCCGGGTCAGCATCCTCATTTAAGTTCTTGGTCGTGAGATGTGAAACATCTCACTCTCTCTCTCTCTCGATCCTTTGGCGCGTTGTGATTCCACGTGTTTCCAGTGTGGGGACTTGTGTTTTTTCTGCGTAGTGCGTTTTTCGCAAGTGTTTTCAGTACGTCCCCCTTGCGTATATCCAGTGTTTTTTCTGCGTAGTGCGTTTTTCGCAAGTGTTTTCAGTACGTCCCCCTTGCGTATATCCAGTGTTCTTGTAACTCGATAGTGTTGGCCCTTCGTGTGCGAACGATGGAGCATGTGCTCGTTGCCCTGGTCCTAGAGCCGGAAAGTCGTGTGGGGCTTTCCTCTCTAAGCCAGAAGTGGACCCTCATTCCCTTTGTTCCACGTGCAGGGGTAAAGTTTGCTCCTCCTCGGACACGTGTCCGGAGTGCGTAAGTTGGGACGGCATACAGTGGGTACGATACAGTACCAAGAAGAAGAAGTCGTCTAAGCGTTCCCCCAAGAAAGTGAGTGGCGTGTCCTCTTTACCGTCTGTCAGTGATCGGTCCGACGAAGCCTCGGCCTCTCCGTCTCCTTCGCAGAGGAGTGGGCAACAAGCCCCCAGTGTTATAGTTAGCCATAGTGTTCTCCCCGGTGAACCCAGTGTGAGGGAGGAACCAAGGGCTGGCCCCTCTGGAGAGAACGGAAGGGCCGCTAGTGCTTCGGGCGAATCGGGCCACGTGGCAGGGGATCACGCTTCCTCGGAAGACCCAGTATTGGGCAGTGTTGCTATTTTGGAGTCCCCCCCCCGCCCTCGTGGGCCGGTGCGTTGGGCTCTCCCCCTCCAGAAGACAACCACGCTAGAGTTCACCGCCCGAGTAGCGATGCTTTCGGGTGGAAATTGCCGAAGACCCCGGGGAGGTCACCGCTAAGGATGGACGTGTCCCTGGGCCCCTGGCCTCCTAGCAGGGATAGAGGAGACACAGTGCCCTCGATCTCTACAGCAGTTCCCGAAGACTTCCTTCAACATCCTGTCTCGGACGATCGACGGCGAAGAGCTTCCCCGCGCATCACTCGAGCAGCCGTTACGCGAGGAACGTGGCGCCCTCAGACTCTTCGGAGGCGGATTCTTCCTCCGGGGGAGAACTCAGGGAAAAACGACACCGGAAGAGAGAGCGGGCCGAAAGCGATCGTTCCCGCTCCAGGTCAAGGTCGCGGCACAGCAGGAAGCGCCCCCGCTCTCACTCCCGTAAGTACAGGAGGGATGCCTCTCCCGACGGCGAATGGGTATACGTCCCTTCAGGAGAGTCCAGAAGGCGCCCAGACTCTCGGTCCAGTGAACGAGCCTCTAGGTTGTCGCTACCTACGCACAGCCTAGAACCGCTCGACCTGCCACGCAGGAAGGACCTCGCTCTTAGGCATAAGTCCTCGAGGCCTCCGATTCACCCCGCCCAGCGGGGGGAAACTCGCTTCCGAGAAGGCAGCCCGACCGAACCAGCCCAGCTGGGGCAGTCGTCGAGCAGGAAGGACCGGTTCCCGTGGTCGGGTCATCCCACCGGGACCGTGTCCTCCTCTTCCAGAGCCTTGGGGCAGTCTTAGGTCCTCCCGGAGCCGGTGACTCCCGCCCTACGGTGAGACCCACCTGCGTACGGAGCGCCCTACGGTTACGGGTCGACCTCCCTGGAACCAAGAGGAGAACGTCCTGTCTCCCGTCCAAGCACGGCGCCCCCACGCCAAGCCGAGGCCTCGGCCGACGGAGGCGAGGCTTCCCCGTCGGAGGACTCCGCCTACAGAAGGGTGGTAGGTCTCATCAGGAGGCTCCATGGGATTCCAGAACCCTCGGCGCCTAAGGTGAATGCCTGGAGGTCGAGCCTCCTGAGATACACTCACCGTGACGCCCTGCCGAAGTCCTCCCTGGCCCTTCCTCTCGCCCCAGACCTAGTACTGGGACAAGAATACATTGATAACTTGGTGGCCAGCAGTGCGGAGGCCCCAAAGTCCCAGAGTGCCTCCAAACTCCTCCAAGGTCTCAAGCCACAAGGCAAGGTTTACATTCCGGAAGGACGGCGCCCAGGCCCCTGTAGGGTGGACCCAGCCTTGGACATCCTGGGACAAGGCGGCTCGGACGAAAGGGCCTCTTCAGCCCGTTTCCTTCTCACCCACTGAAGCCGCCATGATGGAGGAGATGTCAAGAGATCTTGTGAACGTCTCCTCATGGCTGGACTGGTGGGCCTCCACGTTGGTGAACGTACGAGCCTCCACAGACCCCGACGATCCTGAGCAACAAGGTCTCCTGACGGACCTTCTCACCTCCGGGGGGAAAGCCCTCAAGTTTATGGCTTACCAAGCACTCTCCTTGACGGCCAACTGGGTCCTTAGAAAACGGGACAGTGCTTTCTAAGTTGGCAAGGAAAATCCCGGACAGAGAGGCCCGAGCGGTTCGTAGCCTACCCCTAGGGGGTGAGTCGCTGTTTCCTCTGAAGGAGCTAGAAGTGCTAATGGAGAAGGTGTCCAAGAGGAGAGAGACCAACGCCCCCAGACAAACATCCTCCAGGAGGCCTCCTTACAAGAGATCAGTCTCGGATAGTGCCGTGACTCCTCAGGCCACCCCCAGCTCTTCGAGGAGGGACGCCCCCTCCTCCTCCTGGACAACAACCCCTCAGCCCTCCCGCAGGGGAGCTCCAGCTTCTGCCAGCTCCTTCAGGTCGGGTTACTCCGCCTCGAAGAGAGGCAGATCAGGCCGCCCCTCTAGGAGAAGGTAGAGGGAGAGGCCCCCCACTCCCGCCCAAGCCTCGGGTTGGGGGATGCCTCAGACCTCATTGGCAAGCACGGAAAACGCATGGGGCGGATGCTTGGACGGTGTCCGTCCTGAAAGAAGGCTACAGGGTCCCCTTCATAGCAGATCCACCCCCTCTTATTCCAGCCACCCAGACAGAATGGTTGGCTCCCAGGGACCCGTTGAAAAGGGCCACCCTGCAAAAAGAAGTTTCCTCCATGTTAGAGAAGGGAGCCATGGAAGAAGTCCTTCTCCCAGGGTCAGGCTTCTACAGCCGCCTGTTCCTGGTGGAGAAAGCAACGGGGGGGGGGGGGGGGGGGGGGGTGGAGACCAGTGATAGACCTGTCGGCCCTCAACAAGTTCGTTCAAGAAGACGAACTTCAAGATGGACACCCCAAAATCCGTCCTGATGTCCTTGAGGGAGAAGGATTTCATGATGACGATCGACCTCAAGGACGCGTACTTCCAGATCCCGGTCCACCCGTCGAGTCGGAAGTTCCTCCGGGTAAAATGGGGCTCCCAGATCCTGCAGTTAAGGACCCTCTGCTTCGGCCTGTCGACGGCCCCTCAAGTCTTCGCGACTGTCTCAGTATGGGCTCAAGAACGGGGTATCCGTCTCATCAGATACCTGGACGACTGGTTTCTCCTTTCCAGCTCAAAGGCCCTCTTGGAAGAGCAAGGGAAGGACCTCCTCCAATTCTGCAGGAGTCTGGGAATCATTATCAACCTGGAAAAATCGAACCTAACTCCATCCAACAGAATGGGGTACTTGGGTATGACGTTGGACACTGTGCAGGGGAAGGCCTTCTCCTCGGAAGACAGGATACAGAACCTCATCAATATCATTCAGCCGTTCCTGTCGGAGCTTCCCAGGAAGGCGAAAGACTGGCAGAGGCTGATAGGTCACCTGGTCTCATTAGAGAAACTGGTTCCCCAAGGGAAGATACGGCTCAGACCCGTACAATGGAACCTCAAGGTCCTATGGGCCCAGACAGGCTCTCAGGAAGCGTTGATTCCGGTCCTTCCGGACACGAGAGCAGCCTTAGAATGGTGGCGATGCCAGTCAAACTCCTTCAAGGGGATGCCCTTCGGGTCCTGTCCCCCCGAGTTTCTCCTGTTCACAGACACCTCCAGCCTAGGGTGGGGAGCCCACCTGCGGGAGGAAACAGCAAGCGGTACCTGGTCGGAGACCGAAAGGCATCTCCACATCAATGTCCTGGAGCTAAAAGCAGTACAGAAGGCATGTCTGCACTTTTCAAGTCGGTTGAAGGGAAACACCGTGGCCCTAATGTGCGACAACGCCACGGTGGTAGCCTACATAAAGAAGCAAGGTGGCATGAAGTCTAAAGAACTGTGCGACCTCACCATAAACATCCTGCATTGGGCGGACGAGCACCAGGTGGTACTTCTAGCAAGGTTCATCCCCGGGAAAAGAAACGTGCTAGCCGACGGCCTCAGCAGAATGGGTCAGATAGTAGGGACGGAGTGGTCCCTACACCCGGAAGTGGCTACACTCATCGTTCAACGCTGGGGCTCCCCGGTGATGGACCTCTTCGCAACAAAGCTCAACGCCAAGCTACCGGTCTATTGCTCCCCGGTACCAGACGAAGGAGCAGCCCTAGAAGACGCCTTCCAGCACAAGTGGGACAACCTGGACGTATATGCCTTTCCCCCCTTCACGCTGTTAAGGCAGGTGCTCAACAGAGTAAGAGCCTCCCAAAACCTAAGGATGACTTTGGTAGCGCCCTGGTGGCCGGAGAGAGAGTGGTTCGCGGATCTAAAAGACCTGGCAAGCCATCCGCCTTGGCCTCTGCCCCCCAGGCCAGAACTGCTGAGTCAACCTCACTTCCTCAAGTTCCACGACAACCCTCTCTCTCTTCGCCTTCACGCCTGGAGACTATCGAGCGGCTCCTGAAGAAGGAGGGGTACTCCTCCTCCACAGCTAAGAGGATGTCCCTATATCTAAGAAAATCCTCTACCGTGGTCTACCAGGCAAAGTGGGCCGCCTTTACGAAGTGGTGCTCGGCAAAACACATAAGACCTCTTAAAGCTTCGGTCCCTGACATAGCTGACTTTCTCGTGTACCTTAGGGATGAAATAGGGATGTCAATCCCAGCTATTAAAGGAGTACGGGCAGCCTTAGGCCAAGTCTTTCTCCTGAAAGGCATCGACCTGGGGACCTCGAGACACATAGCGATGCTGATTAGAAGTTTCGAGCAGTCCTGTCCTCCTCAAGCCAGGAGAGTGCCCAGATGAGACCTGGCCAAGGTTCTGAAAATGCTGTGTCGTCCTCCCTTTGAACCCCTCAAAGATATCGGGGACAAAGACCTCACCCTCAAGACAGTCTTCTTGCTAGCCTTGGCTTCAGCTAAGAGAGTAGGCGAGATCCATGGACTGTCCTACGACGTGGCACACTCCAAAGGGTGGAGGGAGGTATCCTTCAAGTTCGTACCCTCCTTTGTAGCGAAGACTCAGAACCCAGCAGTCTGGGACCCGAGGTTTGAAGGTTTCTCAATTCCGGCCATTCCCAAAACAGGCAATACGGAAGACCTGAAGTTATGCCCAGTCAGGACGCTCAGGAAGTACCTGGAGAGGACGGCTCATCTCCGCCCAGGTACCAAGAACCTCTTCGTCTCCTCAGGTGTTAATAAGAAGAAAGTCTCTAAGAACACTATTTCCTTCTGGCTGAGACAAGTCATCACTAGGACTTATGAAGAGGACAAGGTGGCAGTGCCAGGCACTCCCCGCCCCCATGACATCAGGGGCCTGAGCACTTCCTTGGCCTTTGAGAGAAACATGGCAGTGGGGTAGATCCTACAGGCCGGCACTTGGTCGCACCAGTCGACCTTCACTGCCCACTATCTCAAAGACTATTCAAGAAAGTCTTTGGATGGATTCTCCATTGGGACAGTCATCGCCGCCCTTCAAGCTGTGTAGCGGCAGGCTAGAAGACGTCCCCAACGGTGAATAGACTCGTCCCTACTTCTTCAGGAGAAGATTCAGTAGAGAAGATGTTAAGAGGCGAGTCTTAAAATAATAAGCGTAAGGTTCCGCAGTTACCCCCTATCCGCTCTCTGATAAGCCCCGCATTCCTTAGCCCTCCAGGCACTATGTGCCAGACCAAGTGGCAGAATGGCTCTCCCGCCTCCTAAGGTGTAAGTCTCCTATAGAAAGTAGTTCTCGGTGAGTATATTGTGTCGGAACAAATCAAAAATTTTAAAAAATTTCTATTTTTCCTAACATACTCACCGAGAACTACTTTCGGGTAATGGCCGTCCCGTCCGTCCCCGAGTGCCATTCTTCCATTGCCGAGTTGGGCTAAACGTCGAACTTAATGAGGATGCTGACCCGGGAAGGCAGTGACCTGCCCTGATCCTGCCCTCAGGGCGTATCCTGGCGGCGGGGGTAGAAACTATATGGAGCGGGATAGGGGGGTAACGCGGGAAAATCTTGGTCGAGATTGAGAGGTCAAGTGACTCTCCTATAGAAAGTAGTTCTCGGGGAGTATGTTAGGAAAAATAAAAATTGTTTAAAATATTTGATATTTATGAACATCCATATACAACCTTATATAACAGATTACTACCAGATCTAGAATAGTACGCCAGTTTCACCTGCTCTGGGACCCGACAATGTTACTTGGGCCGGGGTGTGCTCCAACCAAATTTTTATTAGTGACTACATTGTACCGAGAATTTGGGTTGGCTAGAACAATTCCTGTATGTGCCTTGGAAAGCTTCATTAACAAGTCGCCAGCTAGGGAGAACAACTTAAATGATTTTCATATTTGCTAAAGCAAATAAATCTGAATCCATAATACTTTCCAAGCATATCTCTTGCCGCGAAGTTATAATAGAACACCAGCGGGCGAGATGCCGAGAGGGAAGACATCATCAGCAATATGGAAATAATCCATCAGTAAAAGAAATATTGCTTCCTTTGTATCCTCTAGCTTTCATTCACAGTTCCATCCTGCAGAAGAACTAGTAGGCCTACTACAGCTGTTACACTATCAGTATCAAGACAGCCACCCACCCTCCATTATAATTAATGTAAGTTCAACAAACACATGTCAGAGAAAACAGCTTGCCTGTCATAAAGTCTGTCCAGAAAGTCATGAAACAGTAGGTTTCCGACGATGCCGCTTGCGCCAATTTCATTCATTAAATCTCACTTAAGGCGAAAAAACAGTGTAGATTTGGCATACACTTGCCACATCTCTCTCTGTCTCAGGTCAGGAAGGTTAAGTAGCTTATCACTTTGGTTCTGATACCCAAGCGTGACTGTTTAAGATGGAAGGCTCCCCTCGACAGCAATTAAGTGCTCGGACACGAGAAGTCATATTCAATGTCCACGAGTACTTCAAAAGGGAGAAAGAAAACAAAACTGTTATGCATGGCTTTGACAAGGCAGTACAATGTACAATGGATGCAACTAAGCAGTGCAGAAGTACGGTATATCACATTTGCAAGGAAGGAAAAGACAGCTTAGAAGAAAATAAGGCTCCCGTTTTTAACGTAAAGAAAAGGAAAAGACCACCAACTGTAACCAACATCGATGGATTTGATCAGTGCGTTTTACGAAGGACAGTTCTCGGTTATTATGTCAGAAAGGAAATTCCAACGCTGGATAGCATTCTATTTTAAGTCAAAAGAAAATAATGGTTTTAGTGAATGCAGAGAATCTTTACGTAAGATAGTTAGAGAGATTGGATTTAAATACGGAAGAGTTAACGGGCGGAAATTTCTACTGGAGAGAAGTGATATTGCAAGTGCCAGGACCAAGTTCCTACGTGAAATGAAAAATATTAGGGCTAAAGGAAAAATGTTTGTTATATTTCTGGATGAAACCTGGATTAATCAGAATTATACAGTCACAAGATGTTGGATGGAAGAAAGTTCGACAGGAGCAACTGGAATAAACCCACCAAGCGGGAAAGGGAGTAGAATTATCATTTTGCGTGCTGGATCTGAGCAAGGATTCGTGCCAAATGCACAGTTGGTATTCCAAGCAAAGAACGACGGTGACTATCACCACCAAATGAATCACATTGTATTCGAAAAAAGGTTTCGAGAGCAGTTCATACCCAATATACCACAACAGTCCGTTATGATTATGAGCAACGCATCATACCATTCAGTGCAAAGTGACAAACCTCCTACCATGGCCAGCACAAAGGGAGCGATCCAAGACTGGTTAAGAAATAAGGGTGAAAATCCCCCAGAATATCTGACGAAGTGTGAATTGCTTGAAATGGTGAAAGCAGTGAAACATGGAAATGCTGCAAAATATGTCATCGACAAAATAGCTTTGGAATAAGGTCACAGAGTCGTAAGGCTGCCACCTTATCACTGCCATTGTAGTGCAATTGAACTCATTTGGGCGCAGGTTAAAGACTATGTAGCCAAAAGGAATACATTTAAAATGGCAGATCTAACATCTTTGCTGCAAGTGACACTGTCATGCGTGACAGCAGAAAATTAGAAAAATGCCGTAAATCATGTTGAAAACATCATTATAAAAGACACAGAGAATGATGTTGCTGTGAATCAGTTTGTTGATTCATTTGTTATAGAAGTAACTTCATCTGATGAAGAATAGTATAGAACACATTAATGCTGAAAAACACTGGAGGATTATCTTCATTTAATTTAATGAAAACTTGTGTTTTATTTTGTTGTTTAGTTTTATCCTGTGACGGTAAACAACACATTTTTGTAAACTATTTATTTTATGATAAAACACTATTGATTTCACTGCATACATTTGTTTTACTCCTTGTTTCCATGTTAGAGGTTTTATCCTCATATAAGAATTTACTTCTGTTAACCAAGACCATTTTATTTTTATACTAAAACAGTGCCTTATTCTAAAGAAAATTTCTAATAAATTTATCGTTTCATTATCCTAAAATCCAAGAAATTGTTTTAATGGAGAAAAGTTATTTTATGAAATATTTGATGTTTGGCACATTCATCAATTCTACAACAAATACGGTAAGAAAGAGAGAGAGAGAGAGAGAGAGAGAGAGAGAGAGAGAGAGAGAGAGAGAGAGAGAGAGAGAGAGAGAGAGAGAGAGAGAGAATGACGATGCCAGGCTACTGATATCTAAAAGAACCGGATTACACATTTGATAATGTTCAAATATAAACTGATTCAATCAGAATTCAAATTGTATAAAGAATAAACTGATTCAATCAGAATTCAAATTATATAAAGAATAAACAGATTCAATCGGAATTCAAATTATATAAAGAATAAACAGATTCAATCGGAATTCAAATTATATAAAGAATAAACGGATTCAATCAGAATTCAAATAAATAAAGAATAAACTGATTCAATCAGAATTCAAATTATATAAAGAATAAATTGATTCAACCAGAATTCAAATTATATAAAGAATAAAAGTTAAAGCTTTATGAGTAATAAAGCTCGAAAACATTCAGTACATTAAGATTCCAGTATTGTACTGAACTAGATTGATCGTAGGGTACAGAACGTTAAATTTTTATTTTCATCCAGGATGGATCTCTTCAAAGTTGTAGAAATACTGTGATATGGATTAAAGGACATTTACTTGTCTTCTGTACTTTATATAGCGCTCGAACTCGACCTAAAAAAGATTTTTTACATACACGTTTTTAAAATAAACAAAGCAATCAACTTTATGAGCTGTTTTCGAAACACAGGGTCAACTTAATCCACAACCACCATTCAGCTTTTGTGTGACTGGAAAGATTCAGATTATGGGATTAAAAAGGAAATTTTATGACCGTATTAAAGGACCCTGAAAGGAAGGATGCTGGGATTAGCTTGAGGGTTCGGCTTTTGACACCTGTGCAGCAGCAACTAGTGCAATGGTTTTTATGTTGAACAGCATCAAGTCAACGTTTAAGGATGTTGTACATATCATACCCACAAAATGTATTAAAGCTGAAACATTGCATGTTATAATAAGGAAGGTTATAGTAGGTTTAGAAAACATCGGTTTTGCCGTCCTTGTAGTCATAAAAAAAAAAGGAAACTTGCTTACGAAGACGTCACCTGGGGATTTCAACTCGGATGACTGACCCTTTCTCTTCTACAAAAATTGCTCAAAATCCTCCTCTCTGATCCCTCCTGATAAGATCAGAGCTCCTACTGCCTTCCCCACTTTTCCTACTACTATATTCTTCGTGGTTCAAAGGAGGAGAAGAAAAAAAAAAAGTAGTTGAAGTAACAACGGAAAATGGGCGGCATCCTCAACATGACCAAAAAGGCGACCAAGCAAAGGGGTCTGCCCCCTTCTTAAATACTACTGCTTCCTTCATCCTTCACCAACCTTTACCTTTCACTACTCCCCCAACTGAGGCCTGATGCCTCCAGATATAAGAAAAAATTGAATTTACAATAATAAAAGTTACCCTTATACAAAGTCCCCCCCCCCCCTCTATCTCCTACTTGTCTATCAGTGAATGAGGTGTGGCCGCATTGATAAATCTCAATTTCCGACAAATAGAAAACCTTATCTAGAGAATTAGATGCACAGACATAGAACAAAGCTCTGGCGCTTAAGAATATTTATTTGAACTAGAGACCCACCCTCTCACCATAAAAAACAGCAACTGGTCGTACAACTTAAAAGTTTAAGAGCAACGGGACGATTGAATATCTTTCTGGATATTAAAATGATAACTTTACCTTAGAAAGGATCAATCATGACATATATAGGAGCGAAATATGGTCCGAATGATTTTATGGATTAATGCCCAACATTTAACTTGATAACAACGCACAAACTATGCCGCAGTCCCTTGGAACAGAACTCTGGATTCTGCAACAAATGAAGATTTTATGGAAAGTGAGAAAATGTGACAAGGCTTCACTAAATTAACTAATCGATAGGATAGAACGTCCTGGAAATAAGGAAGTAATTACTCCTTTGAAAAAGCAAATACGAAATGTAACCGATACATTTGAACGGTTGGGGCATCATCTCACCATAAAAAAATTAAAGCAAAATATCCTGTTATTAGAAAAGTGTAGGCCTACTCAAAACTGAATCATATTAAATTTCGAGATACACTAATAATTTTAGGACTGGCTGATACACATTGGTAACTTTGAATCATTACGACAGAGTACAACGGACTTATAAATCTCCAGAAGCGAAGAGATCAGAATATGCCTGCAGATCTCTGCAGTTCTTTTAACGCCGTAAAACAGTACACTTAAGAACAGATTATTATTCCACTCTGATCGGCCATTAAGGTTCTCAGGATTTTTATTTCTAAACTCAATGGATTTAAGACAATGTAACGAGTAAGTTGACCCCATATCTGAAAGTTGCTAATGCTCTAAGAGTTATTTATGTTTCAAATTTTCAATACACACAAAAGAGTTCTTAGAAAACGTTAGCAAAATACCCGAAACTTAACTTGAAAACTATTACGTCTTTACAAGGAATGTAAAACAAAAAAATAAATTGGTAAAATTTCTAGCCTTCTCTTACTCAAGAAAGATTGCCTTTTACATATATCACTTTTCAAAAGGCAAATATATTTGGACAATTGCCACGTGCATAACCTTATGGACCCATATGTAAAAATAAACATAACAGCACGCCTAAACATCATTCGCATAACAGAAGCATATGTATTGTATGCACAAGTACCTATATGTAAATAAGTATGAGAGACATTCCTACCAGATCTAGTTTAGTATGGCAGTTTCACCTACTCTACGTACGACCGGACAAGGTCACTAGGGCCGGTGTTTGCCTCAACCAATTTTTTTTTTTTTTTTTTTTTTTTTAGTGACTAGATTGTACCCAAAATTTGAGTTTGCTAGAACACCAGTCCTATAATGTGCCCTGAATAGCTCAATTACCAAGTGTCCAGCCAGGGAAAATGACTCATGATTTTCATATTTGTCAAAGCAAATTCATCTGAATAATACTTTCCAAGCACATCTCTTGCCATGAAATTATCCCAGAAAAACACCCAAGGGAGAGATGCCAAGTAGGAGGACATCATCAGAAATATGGAAATATTCCATCAAGCAAATGAATATTGCTTCCAGTGTATCCTCTAGCTTTGCTTGTAATACCAGCAGTCTAAGTAACCTGCTGAGACAATCTCTGATATACCAGGAATCACACCAGGCCTCAGGCGAAATTCCCGGATTCCTAGCCTGTTTACTACAACAGTTCCACATATCCTTCTACGAGCCACATATATTCCGCTATACTTAACTTTTATTATTCAATAAAAAAATTATTCCTCTATCTCTTTTTTGGAATACACTTTTTATTGATTGATAGAAGAGAGTTTAGCTTTTTCAGTCAACTGACTTCCTTCCCAGATATCAGATCTCAACTTAACCCGACTACAGCTAAGTCACTCATGACTAATTGGTATCTGATTTTATAACAACACAACAGACTTTAATTAGTTGGATAACCAATGCTTTTCCTTGATTGGATTTTTTTTGAGAAAAGGACACCATCCTCATCAGCTTAAAAATTCCTTTATCAAAGCTCAGATAAATTCATATAATTACAAAAGGATTATAATTTTTTTTTTCAGAATGAGAAACCTCTGCCAGAGTATTTACATATTCTATATGTAATGACATCGAGGGAATGAAATAAATTAAATTAAATCATCGAGTGACTGAGGCAGAAAAGAAAACATAAAAAAAAAACTAAAGGGAATTTTGTTATTTTCATCTGTTTGACAAAAAAATATTGTAACCAAGGCTTTTTAGTCTTGAATCGTACAATATTACCTCAAAATTACCTTTTGATTGAAGACAAGTTTACCATTTCTAACAATGATATAAACTTGGTAGAATTATATTGACATTTCTAACGAAGATCGGGAATTCATTTGAGAGATTTATGGATAAAACATATGAAGCCTAACTTACGTAAAGGCAGGTAACCTGATAAATAAGAAAAAGAAACCAAACATGATTCCAGAGTTACAAGGAAATTATTACAAAATTAATCAAACTTAGGAAGAAATATTTGCAGGGCTCACGAGATAAAACCTCCTCTGTCAGCTGTGGTTATTCACTATTCCTCACTTGCCTCTGATTGGGCAAAACCGGCAGATGGGCGGAGCCAACCATGCAACGCGAATCATTTCGTCTCCAGCCAACCTCGGGAAACTACAAGCTCGCCATGCCTCCATACCCGCGAACCTGGATCTCTTGGGTTCGACCCGGAACGGCCCTTGGACATCCTATGTCTACAAGTAGGTCTTCTAGCGAATCACTTTCGATAAAGGCAAGCAAGCGGCCCTATCCTAACGGAGGATTAGAGTGCCCTCCGGGGAAGAGAGCCAAGACTGAAGACCGCAAGTCGTCAGCCGTCTCTAAGGAAGCCAAAGTAAGGAAAGTGACAGAAAAGCCGGTCAGAACCTCTCAGCCTTTCCCCGGATCCCTCAGACCCGATATTTCTGAGGCTAGTAATCCCAAGGAAGCAGTGACTCCAGGTGCCTAGAAGGACTTGCTGGAAAATGCCTTCCCTAAGGTTGACCTCGAGCTCCATCAGTTTATCGGTGGACTATGCTGAGGGAGTTTTCGAGCCTCGTCCTTCCAAACCCAGATGATATCATCTATGTTGTTTTTTAAGAATTTTTGTAAAGAGCCATTTGGGCTTATGACATCCTGCTTTCCCAACAAGGGTTGTAGCATAACTTTTAATCATAATAAAATAGGTTCTGTCAAGTCGATAACAATTTTGTTTGATATAAAATCAATTACGTGTAAAATTCAGGAATATGTCTTTGATAACAAGCAGAATTAGTGACCTGAATTTCTTCCACTAACAAGAGCTATTGAATTAAATCTTGTTCATTCTTTTCACAGACATCCATAAGACTTACCTAAATGCCATTTCTGCAAAATGGATCTTCCCGGTATCGCAGATTTCTTCACTCATGCTAAAGAAAGTGATAAGATTAGGCATGATGCAGATAATGCATCCGATACGAGCTTTGGATCACGTAGTAAATCTTCACATTGTCCTATAATTTATAGTAAGTTTTCATAATGAAAATATACCATGAAATAGGGAGACAACATCATCTTGATTTAAAACGAACAAAAACGTTAATTACCTTACCGATTTCTCTCTATAATCTGATGAAATTGAAAGATTGGAGGCAGAATGGAGCTCTTCTGAAGTAGAAGACATATCCATTGAAGCAGACTTAAAGCCATTCCCGCACTCTGCTGGAGATTCGGGATCATGTTCCTCTGCCACTGAAGTCAGTGGATCATCAGTATACCCTGAAAAAGCCCATGGATCGCAGTTCTTTCCTAAGAGACTTTAAAAACTGACGACATGGATTGAACTCTCTACCACTCCCTATAAAATCTGTACATGATATATATCATTCAGCTCTCCTACTCAGTTGAAACTACATACTATTGCTCATTCTAATACCTAGTTCTTCGACAATCAAAGGGGTTCTTGTTTCAAAAGACTTCTGTCCATCCATTGAACAACATGACTCAAATTTAATTGCCTACATGAAGCAGAAATTCAAATCTCTTTCCCCTAATGATAAATTTACTTGCCTACATAAAGCAAAAATTCAAATCTCCTAACGATAAAACTGACAATCTATTGTTGGACGAAATTCATTTAAAGGCATATTTAGATTATAAGGGAAGTAGCATTGTGGGTTCGGCTTTTGAAACCTGTGCAACAACAACTAGTGCAATGGTTTTTATGTTGAACAGCATCAAGTCAACGTTTAAGGATGTTGTACATATCATACCCACAAAATGTATTAATGCTGCAAACTTGCATTCTATAATAAGGAAGGTTATAGTAGGTTTAGAAAACATCAGTTTTGCTGTCCTTGTAGTCATAACAGACCATAATGCTATCAATAGTAAAGCGATGTAATTTTTTGCTAATCCACCTAAATTATTCATAGTATACCGACACCCTCTCCATATAAATCTACCACTTTTTATGTTTGATTCAGTCCATATTCTTAAATGCCTCATCACGTTCGACGTGGATGATTATATGGCCCGTCTTCAAGCAGAGGTCGAGATGGAGGTGCGGAGTCGGAAGACTGAACGATATAGGGAGAAGAAGCCTTCGAACTTGAAGAGGAAAGGAGTTTGGGTGAAGGTCATCGTTCCGGGAAAGACCCGCTCTGTAAAAACTTCAACAGCGTACTGCCCCTGGCAGAGGCAGAGCCACAAACCCTCCAAACTCTCGAGCGCAAAAGTAATTCAGGATTCAAGACGTCGGGCAAAACTCAGCGTCTCTTCTCAAACCAGGATCGGATTTTTATACAAATTAAAGTATTTTTATCTTTTTGAGGATTAACTATTTTTTTTCCTGTTATTTTTTCCAATATTGCTGCTCAGCGATTATGATAGATTTTAATGTTTCTGCAGAAAAGTTTGATTTTTTATTATGAAGTCAGAATAATTCTGAAGATTTCCGCACAATTTGTTTAATGTCATAACAACGCACAAACTACGACACGGTCTGAGGGGACAGAACTTTGGATTCTGCAACATTTGAAAGGTTTTGCAAAGTCAAGAAAAAGAGGCTTTGCTCTAAGTTAGCTAGTTGATAGGAAGTAAAATCCTGTTAATTAAGAAAAATTTCTTTTTCTCGGCCTCCAGAAAAAAAAAATAAAAAACCGAAAACTTAGCTGTTAATGTTTCTACAAATTACTCCGTGAAAAGAAAATCCTATGGCCAAGCTTGAAGCAGAGTTAAGAGATGGAGGTTGATAACAGGAAGACGAAACGAAATAAGGAGTCCATATATATGGACTATACAAATCTAAAATTCCAACTAAAAATGTTTATTAATATATACTCAAAATCCCTCGAGTCCGGACACCCACCCTCTCAGCCTCAGTCTGAATTATTTTGCAAATTACAATCAAAACTGAACTCATAAAATTGCTTCCCATTTTCGAATCTCTTAAATGCTAAGCTACGGATTTTGCATCGGCCAACCCCTTTTAAAATTGTCTGCCTACACAACTGATTTAGACAATCACACATATACATAAAGGAAATCTCTCATTCATAATTACGTACATATCTGTTCGGTCCATTACGGAAGTCTCACCGCTGCCCTTAAACTCTTCGACCGGAAAGGGTACCTAACCCAGGCGTCATCGAAGCAACAAACTTTAAAGAAAAATACCCCGCCAAGTTGAGGTCATCAGCACCATTACGTTGACCCTGTTACTGGTGCTCATACGCAAATTATAGAAAGAATTTGGTTTGAGAGCAAATTCAACATTAGGAAGAAAAGGTGCAGAGGTCCAATTTATCACTTCCAAGCGCACCTTGACGAATACTGCTGGCAATATTCAAAGGGAGATGATACCGACTTATTCAGATGCAATCTTGATGATGAAAAAAAAAAAAAAAAACCAATGATTGGAAACTGAATTTGTAAATTCACAAGACATCTTAGAATTTTAGGATATTTAAGAATTTAATAAATCTTAAATTTATGAATGAACTGTATTTCTTATACCTCTATAAATAGTGTAACTGAGGTAGGACACATTCAAGTCAGGTAGGCCACATACTAAACCAGAATAAAAAAGGTAGGCCACATACTAAACCAGTACCTATTTTAGTTCCTTTTTATTTGAAGGTAACCAACATCGGTTTGAAGTAGCGGTTGCTTCTTTAGTTTAATGTTGGCGTTTGTTTTCGTCATTTTCGGTGTTGGAATTCATTCATGTCTTGGTATCTTTAGTTTCGTTTATTGGCTTTTTCAGTGGTTTTAGCATTTGTTTGTCTAAGCCTAAGTCATTTCTAAACACGAACACCGCAGTAATAATTCAATGTATCTTATAAAGCAATATCCCTCACCGACTTGCTGCTTTGAGGAAAATAATAGCAAATTTAACCCCTATTAGGAATCCTGCGATAAACTTTCATATGAGCGTTCTATTTAATTAACTGGTCCCAGTTGACGTCTGGACACCGTCGCAATAACCAGTCCACAATTAGTGATCGGAGAAGTAGGCTACAAAGTGGGAATGAAGAAAGGAACTTAAAATTATCGAACCTTGAATTAAAAAGGTTCCCAGCCAAATGTTTATGCAAGTAAGGAAGTGGTATTGCCTTGAATAATAAGTGTACACCATTGAAATGAATTGCAGTATTATATAATTGCAATACCTCCACAGTGTCTTAAGTGCAAACGACCCTGCCCAGATGAAGGAAGAATAAACCCTCCGCAGATGAAGTTAAGAAGACTGGAGCCTCTTTAGGTGCATCTCCAGAACGAAGGTCGTCGGAAACATCCAAGTTAAACCAGGTGGTCAAAATGAGAAGGAAGGAGAAGAGGGAAGCAAAATCCCTCTGTCTTCAACCGGATCCCTCCAACACAAGGTTTTTGATATCCTTATACCAAATTGGAAGAGATATTTGCAGTGTTCTCGAATTAACTTCCCCAGTCAGCGGTGGTTGCTCACTATTCATCTCTTGCCTCTGATTGGACAACACCAGTTGATGGGTGGAGCAACGACTCCAGGTGTCCAGACGGACTTACTGGACGACGTCTTCCAGGAGGTTGACCTCAAATTCCAGTTCTAAGACGGACTCGTGGCTGAAGGACTTTTTGAGCCTCGCCCTTCCAACCTCTGACGATATCATCGATGATGTTTTAAGATTATGTTGTGGATTAAAAGATTTTTAGTAAAATAAGTTTTTTTTTTCTTATGATAAATTAAATTTATATAAGTAACTTTTTTTTGTTTAACATTTGGCGAAAAGGAAGAAATTGACTGGTGACGACAGAAATGTCCTGAAAATATTACAGTTTTTGGCATAAGACTTTATTATTATTCGATTTAAAAAGTAAGAAAGGAGTCTTCTAAAAATACTATTATAATATTGAGAAAAAAAAGGAAACTTGCTTACGAAGACGTCACCTGGGGATTTCAACTCTGATGACGGACCCTTTCTCTTCTACAAAAATTGCTCCCAATCCTCCTCTCTGATCCCTCCTGCTACGATCAGAGCTCCTACTGCCTTCCCCACTTTTCCTACTACTATATTCTTCGTGGTTCAAAGGAGGAGAAGAAAAAAAAAAGTAGTTGAAGTAACAACGGAAAATGGGCGGCATCCTCAACATGACCAAAAAGGCGACCAAGCAAAGGGGTCTGCCCCCTTCTTAAATACTACTGCTTCCTTCATCCTTCACCAACCTTTACCTTTCACTACTCTCCCAACTGAGGCCTGATGCCTCCAGATATAAGAAAAAATTGAATTGACAATAATAAAAGTTGCTGATATCCTTAACATACCCTTAAACCAAATCACACAAAACGAATGGGAATTTTGTTATTTCTGTCGATTTTTAACAAATTGTGTAGCCTTAAATTTTCATTCTTGAATTGTGCGATATTACCCTAAAATAATTCGACTCAATAAATATCTACTAAAAGAGAATAGTACTTTGTGGTAACCTTTGAATTTAATCAAAGACACATTTACCATTTCTAACGATAATAAAAACTGGAGAATTACATCGAGATTTCTATAAAAAACCGGGAATTCATCGACAAGAGTCTTCAATAAATCATTATGAAAAGAAACTTACACGAGGCAGACAACCTGATAAACAAAGAGAAATCAAATACAATCAGACTTAACAAAAAATTATATAACGAAATCTATTGAACACTTAGAAGACGATATATCTGTAGGGCTCCTGAGATAAACTTCCCAAGTCATCAGCTGAGCGGGAAATTCAATCGTGAGAGCAGTCTGACAACGTAATTCATTCCATCTCCAACCAGCCTCAAGAAACGACAAGCTCGCCATGCCTCCCTACCCTAGGACCTGGATCTCTCAGGTTAGACCCGGGATGACCCTTGGACGTCCGCTGTCTACAGATACGGCCTACAGAGAATCCCCTTCGGCCCTGTCCTGACGGAGGACTAGAGTGCCCTCCAGAGAAGAGGGTCAAGTCCGAGGAACTAAGGTCTTCGGCTGTGAAAAGCGAGATTAAGAAATGGCGGCCAGAACCCTTCTGCCTTTCCCCGGATCCTTCGACCCAAGATTCATGAGGCCTGTCAACCCCAAGGAAGCAACAACTCCAGGTGGCCACAAGGATTTCCTGGACGTCGTCTTCCCGAGGGTTGACCTCAAGCTCCATCGTTTCATCGATGCACTCGAGGCTGAAGGAGTTTTTGAGCCTCGCCCTTCCAACACTCAAAGCGACTTCCTGTAAGAGGTCTTCCAGAAGATCAACCTTCGACTCCACCACCTCATCGATGATCTTGAGATGGATGGAGTTTTTAAGCCACGTCCGTCCAACCCCAAATTATAATTACCTTCGGAGTTTTTTTAGGATTATTTTTGTAAATGAAATTTTTTTCTATTTTAGTAAATAAAATTATTATTTTTATTGAAAAAAAACCCTGTTTTTTTACGATAAGTCAAATTCGCATAAGTGGCTTTTGTTAACCTTTGAATATGACGAAAAAAAGGATTTTGATTAAGGAAGGTAGAATTTATACACAACCAGTTTTAGAAAAGATAAGACTTTTTATCACTTGAATTAAACAGGAACATACAGTCCTATGAAATATGGAGTGAACTGAAACATTTGCAAATTTTGGTTATAGAATATTTGAATAATTTGGGTTACAGAAAACCGAATAACAGCAATGCATCTAATCCTTTTTAAGGTTTGCCATTTGTCGGAAATTGAGATTTTTAAATAGCAATATCAAGACAAATTAAGTGATAAAAAAAATTCTTGTTCTCAAGTCATAACAACGCTCCAACTATGTCATGGTCTGATGGGACAGAACTCAGGACCCTGTAACACTCGAAACTTTTCGTTATGTTTAAGAAATGAAGTGACACGATGCTTCACTTTAAATTCCGTAATAAACAGAAAAGAAAGTCATAGTTATAGGCATTATGGAGAAAACTTAAAACTTCCAAATTCTTTGTTGGCAGAAAAAACAAGGAAAAAGACGAAGATGAAGTTTAGCTGATATATGTAACTATAATTTGCTTTAGTGAAAACATCTTATAATATTTAAGAGACTCAACTATTTTATCCTCTGGAATTCCAAGTGAAAATACTGATGAAATGACATTTGATAAGAGAAGATCTCTTGAAGGGTAAAGAAAACATATTTTAAAGAGACCCAAATTCTGAAAGCGACCAATTACTACAGTTATCTTACATTCTAAATCAAAGGATAAACTTGAGTTTAGAAAGAAATATTACCAAAGAATTTTAGTACTTTTGTATTTAACATGATTTCTTTCCATTATGAAAATCGAGTTATTGGTCTTATGAAAAATTATGCCTATTAACAGATCTTTGAGAATCTATCTTTCAAGATACCTGGCTACTGAAATCAAATCGCTAGGCGGTCTTCATGAAGAAAATTAAATCAATTAAGGCAATGTATTCAAACTGTATCTACTGTATATAGATATAGATTGCTTTAATATTGTAGATCTATCTTTTCCCAAAAAGTCTTATTTATCATGGCAGTATACGCATCGAATTTTATACTTCCATTATAAGCATTATATATATATATATATATATATATATATATATATATATATATAAATATATATATATATATATATATATAAATAATATGGAAGCACTTAAGCACATTTATTCATCATACTTTAAAGAAATATACATATAATACTAAGTTTAATACTATACATATGCATCCTTATACATACGCTTATACACAATAGTACGACGGCATCACCTGGAACACAGCGACCGGATTACCTGGGCCGGGCGATTGCCAATCCTCAGCCCGGTAGAAATATGTACAATGACCCTTTTCCCCGACGTTCTACAGAGCCCCGTATACTGTATTAATTTACGCCACAAAATGTAATTTGTTAATGGAATTAAACTCACAAACACGGACATGAAATTAACTTAAGATACGACAACGATATCGTTAAAAAAACTACCGGCAAGTCATAAAACAATTCAATTTGCACCAGGGAAACTTTCTTATATTTCATTTTGTTTTGGGCCTTTACTTGCGAATATTGATCAATTATATTAATTTGATCCCAATCAGTTCCACATTTTTCATTGCAACTTTTGTATACTTTGTAATATCCCATTCAGTTCCACATTTTTCATTGCAACTTTTGTATACTTTGTAATATCCCAATCAGTTCCACATTTTTCATTGCAACTTTTGTATACTTTGTAATATCCCATTCAGTTCCACATTTTTCATTGCAACTTTTGTATACTTTGTAATATCCCATTCAGTTCCACATTTTTCATTGCAACTTTTGTATACTTTGTAATATCCCATTCAGTTCCACATTTTTCATTGCAACTTTTGTATACTTTGTAATATCCCATTCAGTTCCACATTTTTCATTGCAACTTTTGTATACTTTGTAATATCCCATTCAGTTCCACATTTTTCATTGCAACTTTTGTATACTTTGTAATATCCCATTCAGTTCCACATTTTTCATTGCAACTTTTGTATACTTTGTAATATCCCATTCAGTTCCACATTTTTCATTGCAACTTTTGTATACTTTGTAATATCCCATTCAGTTCCACATTTTTCATTGCAACTTTTGTATACTTTGTAATATCCCATTCAGTTCCACATTTTTCATTGCAACTTTTGTATACTTTGTAATATCCCATTCAGTTCCACATTTTTCATTGCAACTTTTGTATACTTTGTAATATCCCATTCAGTTCCACATTTTTCATTGGAACTTTTGTATACTTTGTAATACAAAGTGTAAATTTTGTGGAATAAAATTTTATTCAATCTTCAGAGGTATGAAATAGGATTCGACTTTACTTTTACTTTTGGATATATAAAATGTAAAATAAAATAAATGTAACTCATTAGACAATTATTTCATACTTTTAGAATCCTTATTCAATACTTTAATATGAAAAATTTCACTAACAATACTTAAGCAAAACTATTGCTGAAATAATGCAGTGGTAAAAAGTTTATATTTTATTGTTCTACTGCTACTACTTTATTAATAATAAAACTGTAGACTGACTTACAACTTTCTTATACAAAAATAATTCCCACAGATTTGTGCTTGGAGAACATGAACGGCCGTAATAGTAAAGATGAGATTTGACACCCCCCCCCCACCCCCCAAGAAAAAGATGTGCTTAAAGGAAGACCTAAACGACGACTTCAAAATTACCGAAAAGAATGGGAACTTGAAATGGCTTCAACCAGAGAAGTCGACCAGCTTAAAAGCCAGGTGTACAATATGCAACATCTGCTTTAAAGCTGATATCACTGTCATAAAAAATCACGCACAATCTGTTACACATGATAGAAAAGTGAAACAAACTGTTACAATTACACAACAGCCGAGCGTACAAAAATTTTTTGGTCCAAGTAACTCATTGCAAGATAAATCTGTTAAATCTGCAGAAATAGTACTTGCTAGTGTTTATGCGAACACAACATCGTATCTAATGCTGCTGATCATGTGATTGGTGCTATCAAGAGCATTTTTCTGAAATTGCTAAGAATGTTCAGTTGAAAAGGACAAAGATGACAGCTATTGTCAACAATGTCATCGGTGAGAGCTATAAGGAAAACTTGGCCAAAATACTTCGGGAGCGAAAGTTTAGTATATTTTCCGATGAATCCACGGACATTGCAGCTGTGAAAACTTCTTTTATTGTGGTAAGATTTTAAAATGAAAAGGCAATGAAAATTATTAGTAGATTTCGGGAACTGTGTCGAGTGTTTAAACCAAAGGAGAACACCTCTTTAATAGTATAATTTAGACATTCAAAACTCACAACATTCCGATGAAGAATGTTGTGGGCTTTGGTTCCGATGGCTGCAATGTCATGATGGGATGCAACAATTCTGTGTCAACTAGACTAAAACAGGAATGTCCGGGTATTGTAGTTATGAAGTGCATCTGTCATTCTGCAAACCTGTGTGCCAGTGAGGCTTGCAAGACGTTACCTCGGCGGTGTGAAGATCTTGCCCGAAATATTTATAACTTTATGAAATGCACTAAGACAAGCGCAACTGTTGAAATTCAAAGCGTTTTTTGGATTCAAAACCCCAAAAAATGCTGCATCCATCACAAACGCGATGGCTTTCAATGGCAGCAGCAGTAGTGTCTCTTATCTTAAAACAATGTGAAATTTTAAAACTTTTTTTTCATATGCGTGCATCTGAGAAAATTGTTTCAGCTCAGGAGATACTAAAGTATCTGTGTGATCCGATTTTAAAATTATTCTTCCTCTTTTTACAGTGGGTGCTGCCTAAATTTAATAGTTTTAATGCATATTTTCAATCTAGTAGAGTAATTGTGACCGAGCTGCATGATAAAATTGGTGAACTCTACCATGAAATTCTCCCGTGTTTCATGGAGAGGCAATATGTGATGCAGACAGATCTAAAGGACATTGACCCCACAAGAGAGGAAAAATATATAAATAATTCTATGATGTATCTCGGTGCCTCCCTACCCTAGGACCTGGATCTCTCAGGTTGGACCCGATACGGCCATCGGACCTCCTGTGTCTATAGGAACGACGGAAGAGGGGACTTCTAAGGAAACCCCTTCGGTGAAAGCCTACGAGCGGCCACTGTCCTGACAGAGGAATGGTGTCCTCCTGAGTAGATGGCCAAGTCCGAAGAACTAATGTCGTCGGATGTGTCCAAGTCTAAGCCGAAGGCCAACGTCAGTAGAGTGAAGAAAAGGCACCCAGAACCCTTCTGCCTTTCCACGGATCCTTCACACCAAGGATTCCTGCGGCCCGTGAACGCAAGGGAAGCAGTGACTCCAGGTGTCCAGAAGGATTTCCTGGACGGTGTCTTCCAGAAGGTTGACCTCAAGCAACATCACTTCATCAATGATCTGGAGATGGATGGAGTTTTTATGCCGCGTCCGTCAAACCCTTAAGGATTATCATCGATGTTGTTTTTAATATTGTAAATATTTTTACTATAAGACCTGTTATTTTATGTTGAATTAGATTTATACGAGTAACTTTTTTTAACCTTTGACTATGACGAAAATGAAGAGTTTTATTAGAAGACAAACTAGAATATCTCTTAAGAAGATTATCCAAACCCAGTTTTGGCATACAGTAGATGAATTTTGATTATTCGATATAATAAAAATAAGAAGGCAGTAGCCTACTCCAAAATTACTTTTATCAATAACAATAATATATTCGTGTTTAAACTTAGAGAAGTCTCAATATACAAAAAATAACAGAACTTATCGAAAGGATCAGATTTACCGAGACAAATCAAAAGGTATAAAAAAATTCTTGTGTCCAATTTCACCATAAAAGAATGAATAGAAAATTACCGTACAACTATAGTGTGTGTCAGGGAAACTAGAGGATTGACTGTCATTTATGCCATTAAAGTGTAAATATCTTTTTATTAAATTCATTGATCACTAAAATATTTTGGACAAACACCACGTGTAGTCAATCTACCTTAGAAACTGTACAACAGAATATAAAGTATAAATTATCACTTTCGTTATATTTAGACGAAAATCAGAACATGTCTGGATTTCCTCACTGTTTATTTAAATACATGACAACGCACCAACTATGCCACGGTTTCGTACGACATAACTCAAAAGTCTGTACTGAAAATAAAGTAGAAATATTTATTTCTCTTTATCAACATCTGCGTTGACCAGGAAAACTAAAATATGCAAAAGCTTAAGTTTTGCCAAGTACAGTAACTACAAATCAATTTCAGTGAAAAATTCTTGAAATAATTACAACGTTTAGACACTTCTGCAATCTTTTCGAATTCCAAATGAAAAACTGATGATACGAAAGAGTATTTTTTAGAGTAAAGAATTTTTTAAGTAGCCCAAATCCTGACGGCGACTAATTTCAGTACAGGCTAAACATGAGAATAAAAGCTTAAAAACCAATGTTGCCAAGACATTGAGGTACTGTTGTCTCTAACCAGATTAAACATTTAGAATTGTGAGAAGAATCAACTAGATGACCTTATCAAAAACAGATCTTTGAAAATCTAACTTAAAACTTCACCCTAAATGAAATCAAATCTCTAGGAAGTCTTCATTAAAAAAAAAAAGAAGGAAAAGAAGGAAAAAAGGAGGCCCATGTAAGCACACTTTTGATATCTCAAGTATTCCTCTTATCACAGATAAAGATTCCTTTCATAATAATCTATACTTTCCCAAAACGTCACATTTAACAAGGCATACACATCGAATTCGATATTTTAATTATTAACATATATAAATTATATAGAAACATTCATCAGTCTCAAGCATGTACACAAACAAAATTAAGTTTATCTTTCTACATCATGCATCCAGATACATACACTCACACAAATACTACAGCATCAATGTAACCAACACACACCGCGACCGGACAGGATACCTGGTCAGGGCGATTGCGCCATCCAATCAGAAGGCTGCTCTTCAGCCCAGTCGAAAAATATACAATGCCCCTTTTCCCAATGTTCTACAGACCCAGAGATACTGTATTAATTCACGCCACAATAAATGTAATTTGTGATGGAATTGAGTTCATAAATAGGTTAAATAAATACACCATGATACAACAACGATATCGTTATATAAAAAAAAAAAAAAAAAAAAAAAACTGCAAATCATAGAAACTTAAATTTGCCCCTTGGGAACATTTGTTCAATTCGATTTTGTATTTGATCTTTACTTGTGAATATTGATCATTTGTATATGAATTAAACTTAACCAATTCAGTAATATTTTTTTTTTGCAAATGGAACATTTGTATACTTTGTAATACCCACAGTAAATTTTGGGGAATAAAAATATTTCTCTATCTTCATCGATAGAATTCCACCTTTTAAAAAATATCTAAAAGTAAACTACAAGTTATGAGAGGTTTATGCAATATAGGGAAAGAAAATAGCGAAGGAATGCAAAGGAAGAGGCTGGGATAATTCTGTCCCTAATGCGGGACTCTCGAGATGAAATCTCCCAGTCAGCGGTTTATACCCACGATTCCTTCCTTCGCTCTGATTGGACGATACCCGCTCATGGGCGGAGCCTACCCGGGCTACGGCCACAGGGGAAACCTCTCGATGTCAAACATTCTGTCGCCACGCTTCTTCTTGGAAACAACGCCGATCACAATGCCTCCCTATCCACGGACCTGCATCTCTCGGGTTAGGCCAGGAACGGTGTCCTCAACAAACCAAGAGGACAGAACCTTCAGAGATGCTTCTTCCGTGCAGTCGTTCAAACGGCTATGCCCGGATGAAGGAAGAACAGACCCTCCACAGAAGAGGGTTAAATCGCCTGGGGTCTGCGAAGATGCACCTACAGGACCAAGGTCGTCGGACTCTTCGAAGATGATCCAGGTGGACAAAGTAAGGAGGGCGGAGAAGAAGAGGCGACCAGAACAACTTTCTTCTCCCGGATCCCTCTGACCCAAGATTTTTTAGGCCAGTCAGCAAAACTGCATCGGCAAATCGAGATATGGATAATTACTTCCTCGATATCTCCTTTCCGAAGGTGGACCTCAAACTCCATCGGCTTATCGATGAACTTGAGGCCGATGGAATCTTTGAGCCGCGCCCTTGCAACGACTGAGGAACATCGTCGACGACTTCAAAGCTCACTTTTGTAAATTTTGTAAAAATGTATTTTAAATACTTTATGATTGAATTTTTCTATTAATCAAAAATTTCGTTCCGTGTATTTTTTAACCTTTGATTGAAGATAAAGCGATTGCTTTGAGAGAAAGAGAATTATAGTTATATGGTTATGGACTAAATCGAAGCCTTTTGATTATTAGTAATTACTACTTTGAAAAAACAGTGCGACTGATATATTGGAACGGTTCGAGAATCCGTTTACACTAAAAAGATGAAAGAAAATAGTTCCGCTACAAGATAAGTGTACTAAAAACCTTATTACATTTTGAGATAGAATAATTATTAATAGAGTTTAGGACTTTGGCAGATACACCTCTGTAACAAAGAATCCTTACAACATAATACGTCAGACTAATAATCCTTAGGAGTGAAGGTGTCTTTATATGCCAGCTAATCTCCGCTGTCCTTTTAAAGCCGTAATACAGTACAACTACGAACCGATTAATATTCCTAAAACTAATGCAAGGTATGAATTGACCCCATATCTGAAGGTTGATAAAAATCTACGAGTTATCAATGTTTCATATGTTTATAACCCATTTAGAATAGTTCGTAAAATCGGTATTAAATTACCGAAAACTATTGTCTATTAACAGATCTTTTTACCATTTTCCACTAAAATAACATTCCGTCTTGAAAAGGAATGTAAAGAAAATAAAAAAAAAATCCTGCAATTTCTAGCGTCCTCCTACTAGAGATGAAGATTGCTTTAGCTTTTCAAATCTATCCATTCTCAAAAGGCCAAATATATTTGGACAACTGCCACTTGCATACCCTTATAGATCCATACGCAAATACAAAAACATACACAAGAAGGCCTATACATCATTCCTATAACAAAAGTATCTACTTATTTAAATATAGGTATCTATGAACATCCATATACAATCTTATATAACAGATTACTACCAGATCTAGAATAGTACGCCAGTTTCACCTGCTCTGGGACCCGACAATGTTACTTGGGCCGGGGTGTGCTCCAACCAAATTTTTATCAGTGACTACATTGTACCG
The DNA here is from genome assembly GCF_036898095.1 of Palaemon carinicauda. Lineage (NCBI taxonomy): Eukaryota > Metazoa > Arthropoda > Malacostraca > Decapoda > Palaemonidae > Palaemon > Palaemon carinicauda. The sequence continues at coordinate 3,272,932 of NC_090763.1, forward strand.
AGAATTTGGGTTGGCTAGAACAATTCCTGTATGTGCCTTGGAAAGCTTCATTAACAAGTGGCCAGCTAGGGAGAACAACTTAAATGATTTTCATATTTGCTAAAGCAAATAAATCTGAATCCATAATACTTTCCAAGCATATCTCTTGCCGCGAAGTTATAATAGAACACCAGCGGGCGAGATGCCGAGAGGGAAGACATCATCAGCAATATGGAAATAATCCATCAGTAAAAGAAATATTGCTTCCTTTGTATCCTCTAGCTTTCACTCACAGTTCCATCCTGCAGAAGAACTAGTAGGCCTACTACAGCTGTTACACTATCAGTATCAAGACAGCCACCCACCCTCCGTTATAATTAATGTAAGTTCAACAAACACATGTCAGAGAAAACAGCTTGCCTGTCATAAAGTCTGTCCAGAAAGTCATGAAACAGTAGGTTTCCGACGATGCCGCTTGCGCCAATTTCATTCATTAAATCTCACTTAAGGCGAAAAAACAGTGTAGATTTGGCATACACTTGCCACATCTCTCTCTGTCTCAGGTCAGGAAGGTTAAGTAGCTTATCACTTTGGTTCTGATACCCAAGCGTGACTGTTTAAGATGGAAGGCTCCCCTCGACAGCAATTAAGTGCTCGGACACGAGAAGTCATATTCAATGTCCACGAGTACTTCAAAAGGGAGAAAGAAAACAAAACTTATGCATGGCTTTGACAAGGCAGTACAAGGTACAATGGATGCAACTAAGCAGTGCAGAAGTACGGTATATCACATTTGCAAGGAAGGAAAAGACAGCTTAGAAGAAAATAAAGCTCCCGTTTTTAACGTAAAGAAAAGGAAAAGACCACCAACTGTAACCAACATCGATGGATTTGATCAGTGCGTTTTACGAAGGACAGTTCTCGGTTATTATGTCAGAAAGGAAATTCCAACGCTGGATAGCATTCTATTTTAAGTCAAAAGAAAATAATGGTTTTAGTGAATGCAGAGAATCTTTACGTAAGATAGTTAAAGAGATTGGATTTAAATACGGAAGAGTTAACGGGCGGAAATTTCTACTGGAGAGAAGTGATATTGCAAGTGCCAGGACCAAGTTCCTACGTGAAATGAAAAATATTAGGGCTAAAGGAAAAATGTTTGTTATATTTCTGGATGAAACCTGGATTAATCAGAATTATACAGTCACAAGATGTTGGATGGAAGAAAGTTCGACAGGAGCAACTGGAATAAACCCACCAAGCGGGAAAGGGAGTAGAATTATCATTTTGCGTGCTGGATCTGAGCAAGGATTCGTGCCAAATGCACAGTTGGTATTCCAAGCAAAGAACGACGGTGACTATCACCACCAAATGAATCACATTGTATTCGAAAAAAGGTTTCGAGAGCAGTTCATACCCAATATACCACAACAGTCCGTTATGATTATGAGCAACGCATCATACCATTCAGTGCAAAGTGACAAACCTCCTACCATGGCCAGCACAAAGGGAGCGATCCAAGACTGGTTAAGAAATAAGGGTGAAAATCCCCCAGAATATCTGACGAAGTGTGAATTGCTTGAAATGGTGAAAGCAGTGAAACATGGAAATGCTCCAAAATATGTCATCGACAAAATAGCTTTGGAATAAGGTCACAGAGTCGTAAGGCTGCCACCTTATCACTGCCATTGTAGTGCAATTGAACTCATTTGGGCGCAGGTTAAAGACTATGTAGCCAAAAGGAATACATTTAAAATGGCAGATCTAACATCTTTGCTGCAAGTGACACTGTCATGCGTGACAGCAGAAAATTAGAAAAATGCCGTAAATCATGTTGAAAACATCATTATAAAAGACACAGAGAATGATGTTGCTGTGAATTAGTTTGTTGATTCATTTGTTATAGAAGTAACTTCATCTGATGAAGAATAGTATAGAACACATTAATGCTGAAAAACACTGGAGGATTATCTTTATTTAATTTAATGAAAACTTGTGTTTTATTTTGTTGTTTAGTTTTATCCTGTGACGGTAAACAACACATTTTTGTAAACTATTTATTTTATGGGAAAACACTATTGATTTCACTGCATACATTTGTTTTACTCCTTGTTTCCATGTTAGAGGTTTTATCCTCATATAAGAATTTACTTCCTGTTAACCAAGACCATTTTATTTTTATACTAAAACAGTGCCTTATTCTAAAGAAAATGTCTAATAAATTTATCGTTTCATTATCCTAAAATCCAAGAAATTGTTTTAATGGAGAAAAGTTATTTTATGAAATATTTGATGTTTGGCACATTCATCAATTCTACAACAAATACGGTAGAGAAGAGAGAGAGAGAGAGAGAGAGAGAGAGAGAGAGAGAGAGAGAGAGAGAGAGAGAGAGAGAGAGAGAGAGAGAGAATGACGATGCCAGGCTACTGATATCTAAAAGAACCGGATTACACATTTGATAATGTTCAAATATAAACTGATTCAATCAGAATTCAAATTGTATAAAGAATAAACTGATTCAATCAGAATTCAAATTATATAAAGAATAAACAGATTCAATCGGAATTCAAATTATATAAAGAATAAACAGATTCAATCGGAATTCAAATTATATAAAGAATAAACGGATTCAATCAGAATTCAAATAAATAAAGAATAAACCGATTCAATCAGAATTCAAATTATATAAAGAATAAATTGATTCAACCAGAATTCAAATTATATAAAGAATAAAAGTTAAAGCTTTATGAGTAATAAAGCTCGAAAACATTTAGTACATTAAGATTCCAGTATTGTACTGAACTAGATTGATCGTAGGGTACAGAACGTTAAATTTTTATTTTCATCCAGGATGGATCTCTTCAAAGTTGTAGAAATACTGTGATATGGATTAAAGGACATTTACTTGTCTTCTGTACTTTATATAGCGCTCGAACTCGACCTAAAAAAAGATTTTTTACATACACGTTTTAAAAATAAAACTTGGTGGACGATAATGAACGTAAAGTCAAAGTTCAAGGGTAAAAGGCTAAATGATCCGTATGCCAAACCACTAACTAATGAACATGGATATAGAAAATATGAATCTCAAAAACTTTGAAGCCTTTGAACTTGAAGAAGAAAGGAGTTTGGATGAAGGACATCGTTGCAGGAAAGACCCGCTCAGTGAAGACTTCGACCGAGTACTGCCCCTTGTAGAGGCAGATCCTCAAACACTCCAGACTCTCAAGCGCCAAAGGTCTTCAAGATTCGAGACTTCGGCCGAAAGGAAACGTAGCGTCTCAAACCAGAACCTGAATTTTATACCAATTAAATCTTTTCTGTTTTTCCGATGTTGCTGTTGAACAATTGTGATTTTAATGTTTCGGCATTTTTAGTAAGAATTTTAGATTTGTTTAGTCTATGAATATGGACTAATATATACTCAAAATCCCTCGAGTCCAGACACCCTCCCCCTCAGCCTCTGTCTGAATTTTTTTGCAAATTATAATCAAAACTGAACTTATGAAATTGCTTCCCATTTTCGAATCTCTCTAAATGCTTACCTACGAAAGTTGTGGCGGCCAGCTCCTTTTGAAATTGTCTGCCTACGCCACTGATTTAGACAACCATACATATATGAATACATACATATACATAAAGGAAATCTCGCATTCATAAATACATATATATCTGTTAGGTCCAATACGGAAGTCTCACCGCTGCTACTCAACTCTTCGACCGGAAAGGTTACCTAACCCAAGGTCTATATAGATAAGGTCAACCGGAACGCAGATTATAATTTAAAGGTCTCTATTAGTGACGTCAGTCCCACCAAGCCTAGAATTATTCAATCCTGACAAAGACAAAGGTTGTATTCATACTAATCCAGTAGGCAATAGCTACGAATCACTGACTGCGTCCAGGTGTTCAAGATCCACTTATTGTATTTGTCCTGGGATTGTGTTCTTTTCATTTCTCAGTGGTTTTTCTTACAAAAATGCCCAGTAATTGTTCAATCTTTGGATATTCTAATACAAAAGTGAAAACAAAAGGTTCAGACATCAAGTATTTCACTTTTCCAAAACATGAGTGATAATAAGTTCTCAATAACCAAGTCAATGGACTGCTAGAGAAAAAAAGAATAAAAAAGAAATAAAAATAACATCGCTATCAATTCCAAAAAGGAATAATTTTATATTGCTACTCTTCTAGACTTATGAAGTCGATTATATCCTAACAAGGAGGCTTAATCAAGATAGTCTGGAGCATTTAATGCTTGTATTAGGCAGATGAGTGGCTCACATGATCATCCTAACGCAGTAAATTTCAAATACAGACTGAAAAAAAAAAATTTTGTTAGGGAAAGAAGTAGCCCTGATAAGTGAAAGGTGTAACAGTACTAGATGCGATGAACAAGACTGCCTGTCTAATACATTAGTGTCCAATTGTTCATCTATAGAGGGGAAAACATCAGATAAAGAATGAGAAATTCCCTTGGAAATTTGTCTTACCATTCTCATCTTAAAGAGATATTGAATTTAATCAAGAATCATGGATAGAAGGTGGTGAGATTCTTGAATTCCCTGAAACACGCAAAGAGAATGAAATACCTGCAAGTACACTTAGTTCTGTAACAGAGGAGGAATCTTTGAGGTATATGAGAGGTTATTTAGTTAAAACATTTTCATTGAAATAATCAGGAAAACAAAGGTCAGGTGTTGTTGCAGATGATAAATGTTGGTTAGATGCAATGAACAGAGATTGTCTTCATGTACCCTCAGATCCTTTCTTTTCCCAATTAAGCAAGATTAGAGAAACCTTTTTAGCTGTCCATAGTGAAAAATTAAAAGAGCGAAATAATTGTATAAGAACTCTTGCTGAAGAGATGAAACTTGCTGGAATTAACTTACCGGCTGATGTTTTGTTATGTATTTCTTGCAAAAATATCTGTATTCTACAAAATTAGACATTTAAACAGAATAATTGATTTCAGTAAAAAAAAATCAAAGAGATTGCAGAAGTATGAATAGGAGATATATGAAAATTCTTAAATAAAGATTTTTTAAGTAAATTATATATCAATTTATTCATGAACCTGCAAATTATATTTCATTTACATTAAAAAAAACATGTACTGGAAATTGTAAATTATATCTTATTTATACTTACTTTTATATAAGAAATAAAATGAAGTTATTTTATTTCCTGTTTTCTTTAACGATCCTAAGAGTAATTTAGTACAAAAAAAAGATAAAGGTAAATACGCCAGGGTTCCTTTAACGCTATGGCCGGAGTGACGTCATGCGCAGAAGTGGCTTAAATCGTACCGCTGTCTGGCCGACCTTACATATGTAGACCTTGGGGAGTAGGGGATACCTAAGGGGAAAATTACCTTATCGTAGGGGAATGTAGGGAAAATTCCTGAATTTCAATCATCAATCACTTTTCAGTCTTGAAATCTTAATTATTCGAGTTGGTTGGGCAGAGAGAGAGAGAGAGAGAGAGAGAGAGAGAGAGAGAGAGAGAGTGCTTCGTTGGCAATGCTATTGACCATTTTTCATAGTAAGAGTTTTCGAGGACTTGATTCGACCCCCGTTACCGACATTCTTTTATTTCTTTTAAGGTGTTGGTTTAAAATCATACGAAGAAAATTGTAAAGAATTACATTTGAGTTTGTTTGTACTTTTAACTAAAATAAAATTGAAACTAGTAACATACAACCTACGTAACATTATAGTAAATGATAACTTCGTTACATACATGTTCATGTCACGAATCAAGGCAGTCATAACCGCCTGAGGTTAGTGTTTGACAGGAAACACAGGAACTTTCGCAGTTTGGCTTGTACCCTCAGTGAGTGAGACACTTCGATCATTACGATCACTAACACTTTGCAATCCTAATCATGCCGAAAGCTGAAAAGAGTTATCGTTCCCAAAGATACAGGAAAGAATGGGAAAGAGAGTTGGGCTAAGGGATGGTTATCATCAGGAAGAAGTGGGTAAAAGGCTCATTGTACAGTGTAGGGCAAAGAATTAGTAGCTGGTAAATCTGAACTCGTTGGGCATACAAAAACTTCTTCTCATATAAGGCTAGCTAAGCAAGTACAATCTATTCAGACGATGACCTCATTTGTAGAATTAAAGGATGATAACAGAATTAAGTCAGAGTTGAATGTTGTAGCTATGATAGTTAGAAAAAATCTTTCCTTAAACTGTCTTGATGATATAATCAGTACATTTCCTTTTGTAGATGATGATTCAAAAACAATAGAAAATATGACTCTTAACCGAACCAAGGGGACATATCTCAGGACTGAATTCTTATCGCCCTATGCACATGAAAAGCAAATGCAAGAAATTAGTAAGGCTGTGTGATAAGGCAACAGACATAATGAACAAAACATTGTTAATCTAAAATTTTTGAATAGCGAGACATTTGAACCAATTTCTCGTTTCTATCGTCTCATACCTGTTAAAGATGGTACTGCACAAGGACTTTTCGAGCTGCTGAAAGAAACCTTTGAAGAAGATGGTATTGGATGGGACAAGATAGTGGGTTATGCTTCTGATGGTGAAAATTTAATGCAGGGAGAGAAGAACTCGTTGTTAACTAAATTGAAAGAAGCTGTGCCAGATTTATTTGTCATGAAATGTTTTTGCCACACATTTCACTTGGTTGCAGGACATGCATGTGATAAAGCTCTGTCAAAAACTGCTGATCAGTGAATTCATGACGTTTATAACTATTTCAAATTATCTCCCAATCGGCAAGAGTTTTGAAGAGTTTCAGCACTTTGTGGAACTTGAATCTCATAGATTATTGAAGCCTTGTCAGACAAGATGGTTGTCAATCTCTCAGTATGTAGATCGTATACTTGACCAGTGGTCTACACTAGAATTATATTTCACGGGAGAAGCTACTGCAGCAAAAGATTTGCCAGCAGACAGAATACTTCAAGCTTTAAAATCCCCATATATCAAAGCCACTCTTGAATTTACCAGCTTTGTTCTTGGTGATCTGGTTAGCTTAAATACACTCTTTCAGTCTAACAGCTTTAACTTTCATATGCTACTACCAGAAAGAGAGTGTCTCCTTAGGATGTTTGGTTCAAATTATATGAAAAGGGAGAGTATTAGGTTCAAGGTATCAACATATGAGGATGAATCAAAATGGCTCCCATTGGATAAAGTCTATCCTGGTATACTTACCAGAGAAACCATGTCAAAAATGAAGCCTCATGAAAGAGAGCTTTCTTTCACGGTGTAGGGATTGGTATAAGATTGCATGCTGCGAAATTCTTAAAAGGATTAATGTGCTGGATCCAGTCCTTGCAGCACTGAAGGATGTAAACCATGAATTAATTTTGAAGGATAAAGCTGAAATGAACTCGACAGCTGTCTTGTTTCGGAAGCTACCACGTCTTCTACCTGATGCTGATGTGCAAATCATTGATCGACAATGGAGATTTATCTTAATTGATGAAGAGGTTAAGAAAGGCGGATGGGAAAATAAGAGTATCGTGGAGTTTTGGAAGAATATGAGAGGAGTGCCTTCATACAAAGAACTCTCAATTTTCATGCTCAAGCTAACAGCCTTATCTCAAAGTAAGGCAGAAGTTGAAAGAACCTTCTCTAAACTTAATAAAACAAAACTTTGAAATAAGCTCTCGGTTATGACATTGGAATCAATAATCAAGACATGTGAGAGGTTACCATCAAACTTGTCATTGTACCATCTTTACGTAGGTTATATTTAAATGCTAGATCACGGTACTTTTCAAATATACAGATAACGAGAAAAATAACATTCTCGCGGAGGCTTAATGAAATGGAGGGATTTCTACACGATTATAACAATTTGTAATATGGGCGAATGTTCAGTCTTGAGCTTCCCCCCCCCCCCTCTCTCTCTCTCTCTCTCTCTCTCTCTCTCTCTCTCTCTCTCTCTCTCTCTCTCTCTCTCAATGTTGTGAAAATGTTGAAATTTCAGTTCAAAATCAAATTCATAGCACTTTTGGCTGCAATATAAGTTTCGCATTTGCTGAACAAAATGGTTTTGATATTCTTCAACTGTTATTCAAAGTAAGTTTTATGCTTCTTAATTCCTCTTGGAAAGCTAACAAATTATTAAGCATTTGAAAGTACATATTTAAAAACATTTATGGAAATTTCATCAAGATTTCTGACGAGATGCTGATGGTGGTTGTGTGGGTTGGATGTCACCCTAAATCCTAAAAGATACTATTTCGTTTACATCAACTGAATAATTGAAATTACTTCACTCATTTATGTAAGGCTCTTGATTATCAGAGAGAGAGAGAGAGAGAGAGAGAGAGAGAGAGAGAGAGAGAGAGAGAGAGAGAGAGCTATTGGTGCGAGTACAACTAGTTTCTACTTTTTAATGACCTAAAATTTTGCAACCTAGCCACCAGCCTCCCTCTCTCTTTCTCTGGCCAGAGAGAGAGAGAGTAAAGGGTGAAGCAAGAGGAATAAAGGACTAAGATTAGGAGACCAGTTAGGAAAAATGAATGTCACGATTTTCATATTTGAAAAAGAAGATTCATCTGAATCAACAATACTTTCCAAGCACATCTCGTGCACGAAATTATACCAGAAAAACACCCGCGGGAGAGATGCCAAGAGGGAGGACATTATCAGAAATATGGAAATAATGGGTCAAGCAAAGGAACATTGCTTCCTTTGTATCCTTTATCCTTTAGCTTTTATTCAAAGCTCCTTTTTGCAGAATAGACTAAACCGGTAGGCCTACTACAGCTGTTACACCCAATCAAAATAATCAAGACAGCCACCAACCTTCAGTTATTGTTAATGGAAGCTCAACTGACACTGATCAGACAGAACAGACAGAACAGACCGTCTGTAATACCAGCAGCTGGGAAATACCAGGAATCATACCAGGGCTCAGGTGAAGCCCAGGAGCACACGCCAGCCGCAAGGTAAAGAGTTAAGAAAGAACGTAAGCTCACTTGTGGGTGGGTGCGGATTAAACCCCCAAAGCTGCAGGTGTCGGGAGTCCAACGGGTCAAATCCTGTTAACTGTCTACGAGGATTCCTCCAAGGTCACCCTTTATACTGACTTCTGATTGATTTCATTCATTGAAGTTTTTTCTGTTATTGTCAACAACAGTGAGAGTTCCTCAATAAGATATTACATTTGTAATTCCTTGGTGGTTACTGTTTTATTTTCTTCGTTGTAATTATCAAGCAATACCATTTATTTGTTTGGTGTAAATTCTCACAGCAGAAAGAAAGAAGGATTATCATTGATTCGCTCCCAAAAAGACAAAGATATAAGACAAAAGTGGATTGATATTTGTCGAGGAAAAGACAAATTCGATTATGCTATCTGTAGGATATGCAGAAGACATTTTGAGGGGTGCTTATATAAGACATCCTGCAAAAAATTTGGAAAGTGTTACCAGTGCTCCTAGAAAGACTTTTAAAGTCTCACGCAGTTCCAAAGCTTCATTTGCATAAATCAAAAGGTTGGTACCGCATTATTCATTTCAAATAACATCACTGAAATGCCATATATGTATAACCATAAAAATATATGTATATAAAATATACATTTAGGTTGAGAGAGAGAGAGAGAGAGAGAGAGAGAGAGAGAGAGAGAGAGAGAGAGAGAGAGAGAGAGAGAGAGAGAGAGATTTCATAATATAACAAATAATTTCTTTTATATTCCAGGTAGTGATGAGCTCAACATTTTTCGACAATCACCTGCAGAGAGACTAAATCAGAAACTATCAGTTGACGAATCGTTTAAAGAAAAAATACCAGAATGTGGAGAGGAAATCCCTATTGAAAATGGATAGGTTTTATTCATGCAAGATTTGGATGACGTCATGGACCAGCAAGATGCAACAAAGGCACTAGAGGATGTGAAACGCCAACTAGATGATGTTATAAGGGAAAGAAATAATCTCTCAGAAAAGGGACTCTTGGTCGAAAGCAATAACAAATTAAACAGTGACATTTTACGTTGCAAAAGAAGTTCCTTGGAAAACTTCTCTCTCCAGCCCATGTGGAAAGTATCCTAAATGGTCATTTCATGAAACGTTGGTCAGTGTCTGATATAAGCAGAGCAATAACTTTGAGGAATAAAAGACCTAATGCATATAGATAATTGCCTAAAACAATGTGGAATTCATCTTCCTCCAGAAAGCACTTTAAAACGTTGGCAATCCAAAATCAACGCTGGGCCAGGTATTTTGCAATCAGTGCTTCAAATGTTGAAGGAAAGTCAATCAATGGATAAAAACAAGGAAGCCAATTGCTCGAAACGTTTCCGTCCACTGACGACATGGAATGAACTCTATCCCTCCCTTTAAAATCAATACCCATTATACATCGTTTAATGAATTTAAATAAATAAAGAACTGTTAATCTCTCATTTAGAAGGATAAAGTAACATTCCCTTCCAAGTCATCGAGTGGCTGAATCAAAGAAAACATAACCGAGACATAATGGGAACGGTCTTATTCCTTTCTACTATTCACAACAGATGTAGTAATAAATTTCAAATGTATTTCATACAAATATGCCTAATGAAAAGTAAATTCATAATTTTTCTTCATTAACCCAAATACTAAGAGCGGAGAATTTTCTTAGTACATTACAGCATCGTTGTTCGATGCATCAGGTTTAGCTGTCTAACAAGTTTATGACATCTAGAATTATGAAATAGCATTTCATGAAATAAATAAGGCTTTCAACAGATCTTCGGGCATGGAAGTACACGCATATTTGTACAATTGGCTTCATTCATTCCGGTACACTTCACAGAATAAATTATCCATACAAGCAGAAGCATATTTACGTGTATACATATGCATCCATATACTGTACATACATTCATACACAATGGTGTCACTGACCCCATCTGGAACCCTGTGTCTGGACAGCTTACCTGGACCGGCCAATCAGATCTACATTCAATATACATTTCTGCCAAAAACTCAGATTTTCAATATCTTCCAATTAAAATCAAATCTTATACTGGCTGTAAAGTGCGCAATTCGTCATTAAAGGCAGCCTATATTTAAATATATAATTTTCAGAACAATCAACCTGATTTCAAAATCCAAATTTCATCAGAAAGTCAATGAAATAAAAACCAAAGTCAAAGTTTAATGCATAAAATATAAGTATACTGTATAAACATCACAATGTCAATGTATTCCATTCATTCTCTAACAATTTTGGAAGTGTCTTTATTAACTAATTACAAAATCCTCAATAAAAAAGTTCATGAAAACTGCCAAAACATTAAAATCACACTTGTACAACAGCGACATTGGCAAAAACAGGAAAAAAGATTTAATTGGTATAAAATTAATTTCTAGTTTGACAAGCGACGTTTATTTTCGGCCGAAGTCTCGAATCGTGAAGACCTTTGGCGCTCGAGATTCTGGAGAGTTTGTGGCTCTGCCTCTGCCAGGGGCAGTACGCTGTTGAGGTTTTTACAGAGCGGGTCCTTCCCGGAACGATGACCTTCACCCAAACTCCTTTCCTCTTCAAGTTCGAAGGCTTCTTCTCCCTATATCGTTCCGTCTTCCGACTCTGCACCTCCATCTCGACCTCTGCCTGAAGACGGGCCATATACTCATCCACGTCGAACGTGATGAGCGGAAGGTCATGATGGATGTGGTCTTCCTCCTGAAGCAGGTCGGAAGACCTCTGCCTGTATTCGCCCTCCGTCTGCGTCGAAGCATCGTTCCTCTTCGGTCGAATCACTGGCATCGACAGAACAGGGTCTGAGAGATCTCTGCGCCACACTGCAAGAGGAAGAGTCTGCGTGCCCTTGTCCACGCCTTCCAATTTGGGCCTCTTCGCTAAAAGGACGTCGCCACCCATCGATGTAAGACGTGGACGTTTCAAGGAGTGGGGAACAGGCCTTGGACAATCCCCATGTTCCCTGCAGCCTGGATCAGTAGCTTGAACGCCTTCCTTGGGAGGAGTAATGTTGAGTGGAGATGGAGGCATTGAGGAGATGATGATGTTGACTCTGAGACTTCACGCACACAAGTGGTGGCGGCCAAAGGTCCCGATACCCGATTCCAGAGAGCACAAGGGGGTGGGGGGGGGGGAGGAGCTAGGGATTTAAATGCCCAGTCACGTGTTTGGTATTGGCTCCACCCCTTCCCTAATAAACTCAAGACTGCTTTGTTGGTATTTAATTTCTCTCTCTCTCTCTCTCTCTCTCTCTCTCTCTCTCTCTCTCTCTCTCTCCCCCAATGTTATGAATGTTATGTAATATTCGGTTCAAAATAAAATTCACAGCGCTTTTTGTTGAAATTTGGGTTTCGCATTTGCAGAACAAAATGGTTGTGATTTTTTTAGATGTTATTGACAAAACAGTTTCATTTATATCTTATTTTATTTCTCAAGTCATTTGAATTTTACTCTTTATGGTCTTTAATTCCTCTTGAAAAAAACAATATTAGGCATTTGAAAGTAAACATTTAGAAACATCTATGGTAATTGCAGCAAGACTTCTGACGTGATGCTAAAGGTGCTTTTGTGGCTTAAAGAGTTGCCTTAATAGATCATTTTCGATCACATCAAATGAATAATTCAATTCACTAATTTCTTTGCGTGAGAGAGAGAGAGAGAGAGAGAGAGAGAGAGAGAGAGAGAGAGAGAGAGAGAGAGAGAGAGAGAGAGAGAGAGAGGAGAGTTTCGACTCTTTTCAAAGCCTTAATTTTGTTTCTTAAGAAAATTATACACATATTTGGCATAGATAAGCAGTAACTTACTTAAAAAATACTTTTCTGAATAACTGAAAAATACATTCGCGTTTAAACTTGAGAAGTCCCAATATCAAACAAACGGCAAAACTTATCGAAACTTTAAGATGTATCAATAAATCAAAATTTAAAAAAAAAAAAAAAAAATATATATAAATAAATCTTGAGACCAATCTTCACGTAAAAAACCAGAAAATGGCCTTACAACTTTCAGGTGTGTGTCAGGGAAATGAGAAGATTAAGTGTCACTTATTCTATTAAATTCGTTACTCATTGAAGTGTAAATGTCAATTATTAAATTCATTAATCATTTAAAAGTTAATTTGGGCAGATGACAACATGTACCTTGGAAACTTTACAATAGAATATAAAGTAAGAATCTTCACCTTCGTTATATTTAGATGTAAAATAAAATAATATGTCTATAGATTTCCTCACTGTATATTTAAAGACATGATAACACACCAACTAAGCCACTGTCTCATACGACAGAACAAGAGAAATTCTCTATCAACATCTGCTGCGTTGACCAGGAAAACTAAAATATACAAAAGCTTAAAAGCTCAAGTTTAGCCAAGAACAGTAATTACAAATCAATTTTGATGAAACATTCTTAAAGTTGTTAAGTTTAGAGACAAAAAATCCTTTCGAATTCATAATGAAAATACTGATAAAGAATCTCGACACGAAAGAGTATTTTGAAAAGTAAAGATAATATTTTCTAAGTGACCCAAATTCCAAAAGCGACCAATTTCAGTACAGACTAAACATTGGAAAAAAAAATTAGAAAACAATATTGCCGTGACATTTTAAGACTTCTCCCTAAATGAAATCGAATCTCTAGGAACTCTTCACTCAAATGTCTTCATTAAAAAATATAAGGAAAACAGAAGTCTCATGTAAGCAAACTTTTTATATCACTAGCATTCCTCTTATCACATAAAGATTGCTTTCTTATTATTCATCTATCCTCTCCCAAAACAACCTATTTAGCAATCCTATAAAGACCTATTTAGCAATCCCAAAACGACCTATTTAGCAAGGCAGTATACACATCGAATTCGATATTGAAATTTATAAACAGACAGCAACGCTTATGAACATTCATTAATCAGTTTCCAGCATGTATACAAGCAAAATTAATCTCTCTCCATTATGCATCCATATACATATACAGTACACTCACACATACTAGGGCGTCAATGCTACCACCTGGAACTCCGCGAACCGACAGCTTATCTGGGACGGGCGATTGGGCCTTCCAAAATATTGAAAAATATATAGTGCCCCTTTTCCAGTCGTCCGCCTCAGCAATATAAATTCATTCACACTTTAATATATGCATTTTGTATTGGAATCAAATTCATAAATAAGTTGAAGATAAATAGACTTAAAGATACGACAACTATGTCATTAATAAATAAAAATGTCGCAAGGTTTATAAATAACACTAATTTGGAGTTGAAGAAAATTCTTCCAATTTTGTTTTATATTGGACTTTTGTTTGGGAATATTGATAATTTGTATATGAACTTTTATCCCATTCAAACTCTTGGGCTATCCTGCGCAATACTAAGTAAATTTTGTGCAATATTTGTTTTATTGTTTAAGATAATCAAAGAGACGAAAAAGCCTAATACAAGACTTCTTTAGACAGTCCAATGTGGTCTATTCCTATTCCAGAATGCCCTGGACATTATATAGGAATGACCAATATGAGTGCAAGCAGCTGTACCGTCACGTCCAAGAAAGCTCTGATCTTGTCAAGATTAGCGAACCCAACATTTCCATGTCAAGATTAAGGAACACAACTCTCCACATGTAAAGAATAACTAACCCAATTTTGCACATGTAAAGAATAGCGAACCCAATCAACCTCATGTAAAGAACCCGGTGATGGTTGGGTTCGCTAATCTTGACAAGATCCGAAAGCTCCACAAGGAATATGGTCTCCAAAACCATAACAATATACGAGAAGCTCTAGTCAGTAGAAGACCGAGAAATCTCGAAACCCTCATACAACGGGAGAAAACTTTCTTAAACAGCAATCAAAAATTCTTCCCTCCTGCTTAAGGACTAACAGCCAAAGACCTAATATGGATCCCAATGAGCAAGAAACCAAAGGAAGACTACCCTGATCAGCACCCGAGCAGACAGCCTAGCACGGAAATGCTCTCGGCGAATGCATCCGCCAAAATATTAACTGGAAAGAAATTATTTTTTCACACACCAAGGCCCGCCTGAACAGACCTTTAGTGTCTGATGAAGGGCGAGAAATAAACCCGTAAAGTAAAGTAAAGTAATCACAACACAGCCATCAGTGGGACATTGTCTCCCCTTTCAAGGTCTTGCTGCAAACGCCCCAGACATGACCAAGATTTTTGTGTGCGAGATTCCTCATAGGAAAAAATTGAAGAGATATGATATTCCAGATGTGTAGCGAGAGACTCTAGGAGATCTGAATCGAGAGGAGAGTTAGTAACCGAGATGAAACTTCTTTGAGTTCTTATTCAAAGGCAAGTCAAAGGCAAGTCACAGCCCTAGTATGTAGGGATGCTTATACACATGGACCTTGGGGCAATAACATCCCCTTCAAAATTCAATACCATCGTACGTCTGCTCTTCTGCAAGTGATGATGAGAGCTTTCATGGGTTCAAATTTGTTATAGAGATGTTCTATATTAGAATATTTCTCAACGACAATGTTGAATCACACTACCATGTCTTCTGTGACTTGCAGAGATTGATATCAATGGAAAGATCGACTTACCACGGAAAGATATTATACAACTCGTTAGAGCAAATTCAGCATTCGAAGTTTAACCCGTCATGTTCTTAAACTGTTTACTTGTTAGCATAAACGTTCATGAGTTCACGGGGGGTTCTTCTTCGTTCATACAAAACAGAATAGAAATTTACCTGTCAATTGGCCTACATACAGAAATTCTCTTAGCAGCTAAGCAAAGCTGCCAAAATTTATATGCCGATGAAAAAAAAAAATTCCACTGCTACACCACCCACAAAAATGTCTGGTCCTACTGTCTCAGAATCAAGGAAATGAACAAACTAAGAGAGTGAACTTTTCAGGCAGCACAGGACTGCTGTACTACATCGCTTACTATAAAAAAGTGTATATATAAATCTCTTATATTCACAGGTACCCAATCAGCATGCCATGCTCTTGAATCACTCCTGTGAGACTTGGGACCTTTCCACGGGTCTTATTTAGATGCCAAAGCCTTAGAATTTTGCATTGTCCCCCCTTTTAAGGTCTTGCTTCAAAATGCCTATGACCTGACCATGATTTTTTTGTGCAAAATTCATAAGGAAAAAATGGAATGGATAAGATATTCTGAATGTGTAGCGAGAGACTTGAGGAGATCGGAGAAGGGAGATAGTTTCTTCCCAAGATACATCTTTGAGTTGTTCTCCAAAGGCATGACAGTCGAAATCTGCAGGTAAGCTTATATAGGAAAATCTCTGAGAAATAAGATTATCTTTTCAAATCTAATATGGTTGTACGTCAGCTCTTCTGCAAGTGACTAATACATTCACTGTTTCAGGCTTGTTATCAGGAATTTCTTTACGAGATTGGTGCTCGACGCCATTGTTGATCCACATTGTCCTGTCAAGTTCTTAAACCGTGACTCCTTTGTCAGCTTTGCGCCTGCAAAACAGGATCAAAACCTACCTGTCAATACATTCCCTTGGCAACTAAGTAAAGCTACCAACATTCAAATGCCGAAGAAAAAACACTGCTACAGAGACAAAGATCTGCTACTTTCTCATAATCAAGGAAATGAACAAAAATTAATGGAATATTTAAGTTTTTCAGGCGCCGTAGGACTGATAAACTACATGAATCTTACTATGAAAAGAAGCCTCAGTTACTCTGTCTTTAGTAAAAAATAAAAAAGTGGCCCGCAGCCTACTGTAACAGTCACCTTTGGTCTAAATTTCAAATAGCCCCACCTTCTTATCCATGTACGAGACTAGTATACAAGAGCTTTAACGAGTATATCAATTTCCCTTATTTCACAGGCACCCCATTCAGCATGCCATGCTGTCTCATCGCTGCTGCGAGACCTGGGACCTTTCCATGGGTCATATTTAGAAGCCAGATCCTTATAATTCGGCACACATTCCCCTTTTGCGGTCTTTCTTGTAAATGCCCCAGACCTGACCAAGATTATTGTGTGCAAAACGCTCATAGAAAAATGGAATGAATATGATATTGTGGATGTGTAGAGAGACTTGGATACCCGAATTAAGAGGGAATATCGTTTCTTCCCGAGATGCAACCTCATAGAGTTGTTCTTTGAAGGCAATCACAAACGAAGTCCATATAGAAGCTTATACAAGAATACCTCAGGGAAATAAAATCACCTTTCCTAATATAATATGGTTGTACATTAGCTCTTCTCCAAGTGACTAAAGCTTCCACTGTTTCAGGATTGCCATAGGGAAGTTCTTCAAGAATTGGTTTTCAACACCATTGATGAGCCACATTACCACTTTCTGCAACTTGCCTTGCTGCAAGGATGTCAATGGAAAGTTAAAAGAGTACCATGGTAAGAAATTACTTGTGTAAGCGTCAATTCAGCACTCAAAATGTCCAGTCAAATTCTTGAACTATGACTCTTCCGTCAGCATTAACATTTATGAGCTCATGGGTTCTGCTTTGCGCCTGCGAAACAGGTAGAAAATGTTCCTTTCAATACATATACGCAGTCACTTAACAACCAAGTAAAACAACAGACACTCACATGCCAAAGAAAAAACAACACTGCTACATCCCACAAAGATGTCTACTACTTTCTCAGAATCAAGGAAATTAACAAATTAATAGAGTAGGTAAGCTTTTCAGGCGGTACAGGATTGATGCACTACATCACTCTTGCTATCAAATGAAGGCTCAGAGTAACTCGTAGTAAAAAAAAAAATAAATAAATAAAATCAAAAAAAAAATTGACCCACAGCCTATCATAACAGTCGCTTTTGGTCTCAGTTCAAATTACCCCTACCATTTTATCAAGGTAAGGGACTACTAAAATTTATAAAAGATCTTTAAAGAGTATATATCAATTTCAAATTTTTACAGGTACCCCATTCAGGATGCCATGCTCTCGCATCACTCCTGTGAGACCTGGGACCTTTCCACAAGTCTTAACTTGGACTCCAAGGCCTTAGAATTTAACATTGTCTCCCATTATAAGGTCTTTCTTCCCAATGCCTATGACCTGACCATGATTTTTGTGTGCAAAATCCTTAAGAAAAAAATGGAATGGATATGATATTCTGAATGTGTAACGAGAGACTTGAGGAGATAAGAATCGAGGGGGGGATAGTTTCTTCCTAAAATGCACCCACTAAATTCTTCTTCAAAGGCAAGTCACAGCCAGAAGTCTGTAAGCAAGCTTATACAAGAACACCTCGAGGCAATAAGACCACCTTCCTAAATCTAATACGGTTGTACATCAGCTCTTAGTGACAATGCTTTCACTGGTTCAGGTTTGTTATCAGGAATTACTATACGAAATTGGTGCTCGACGCCATTGACGAGCCACATTACCACAACTCCTGTGACTTTCCTTGCTACAAGGATGTGCGACTATCCTAGCTGCATGGATGTCAAAGGAGAGTTAAAGTTTACCACGGTAAGAAACTACTCTATTTGTGTAAATGTCAATTCGGCACTCAGAATTTGTCCTGCCAAATTCTTGAACTGCGACTAGTTTGTCAGCATTAACATTTATGGGCTCATGGGTTCTGCTTAGCATCTGCAGAACAGGATCAAACTCTTCCTGTCAACACATACGCATTCACTTATTCTAATACTTTCTCAGAATCAAGGAAATTAATAACAAACTTTTCAGGCGACACAGGACTGATGCACTACATCAATCTTGCTATAAAAAAAAAGAAGCCTCAGTTACTCTGTCTTCCATAGTATGAAAAAAAAAAAATGGCCCACAGCCTATCGTAACAGTCACCTTTAGTCTTAAAAAGTTCAAATCACCAACCATTTTATCCAGGAACGAGACAAGTATACAAGAGCTTTAATGAGTATATATCAATTTCTTTATTTTTCACAGGTACCCCCATTCAGCATGCCATGCTCTCTCGTCACTGCTGCAAGACTTAAGATCTTTCAAAGAATCTTATTTAGACGCCAGGTCCTTTTGGAATTCGGCATGGTCTACCCTTTTGAAGTCTTTCTTGCAAATGCCTCAGACCCGATAAAGATTTTTGCGAACAAAACCTTCATAGAAAAATGGAATGGATACGATATTGTCAATATAAAGAGAGACTTGGATACCTGAATCAAGAGGGGATATCTTTTCTTCCCGAGATGCAACCTCAAAGAGTTCTTCCAAGGAGAGTCAAAGCCTCAAGTCTGTAGGAAATCTTATAGACTAGGACCTCGAGACAAGATCACCACCTTTCTAAATCTAATATTTTTGTAAGTCAGCTCTTCTGTAAATGACTAAAGATTCCACAGGTTCAGGATTCCTATGGTGAAGTTCTATAAGAGATTGGTTCTCCATGCCATTGTTGATCCACACTACCCTTCATTCTGTGACTTTCCTTGCAGCGATGATGTCAATGGAAAGTTCAAGATCAGCGCAGCAAGAATAAACATTCACGAACTCATGGGTTCTACATCTTTGTTCATGCGAAGGAGGATCAAAATCTACCTGTCTGTGTGTGTATACATATACATATACATATATATATAACTTAGCAGCTAAGTAAAATTGCCGATATTCACATGCCGAAGATAAAACCAACCCTGTTATACAACAAAGATGTCTGGTACTACTGTCACAGAATCACGGAAATGAACAAACATTGATTTTGCAAGCAATATTTTCAGGCTTCGCAGGACTGATGCACTGCATCAGTTTCTGTGGGACATAACTGCTCTCAGTATAAATAGACCAAATTTAAGTCAAAAAATTTAAACAGACCTTGCCTACCTCAAAGGAATCTGGGCCTGGTTCAGTAAAATATCAGAGACAAAGCCAAAAGCACAGTGTTTTGTTCAGTCCCTAACAAGAGAAACATAGTTTTCACCTTAACAAACTGCATCAAATTAATCAACCCCTAAAGAAACCAGGGTCTGACAAGACTTAATTCGAAACAATAGAAACACCATCACAATCGCTGTGTGCAATGCTCCAGCAAGGACACACTTCTTACAATCTCAAAGCTTTACTCAGCACTTGCCAAATACAAAGACAAGACCCGAGGAACCAACGGCATAACATACTCCATGCTTAAACACCTAGAAGAACTCTCCAATCAAATATACCATTAACCTCAAAAACACCCTTGGCGCACCAGACCTACCCATCTGGAACCAAAAACCAAACTCATTCCAGCCCATGACAACTCCTCAGCTTCACTGGTAAAGTAGCAAAGAGAATTGTTCTTATAAAATTTCAATGTACAGTCGGCTCTTTCACCACAGAATATACACTAGGCATACCACAGCATTTTTGGGACCCAAGAATGCATCACCGGTGCCATAAACCAGTAAAGTGCTCTACAGTTCGATAGATCTAAACTTTCTTCCTTGGGTAGGAGTCCTGCTGTCACATCTAACAGTATACAATTTTTAATAACTTACTTTATAGCACGAATCAATAAAAGTTCAGCAAAACTACCATTCATCGTTGTTGCAAAGAGGCAAGAGAGTGAGGAAAGTGATGCAACACAGACGTTCATCAACAAGAAACTTACAAGATTAAAAACTGAAAAGCTACAAGACTGACAAATTTACTTTGCGAAGAACTTTTTCTTAATTTCTATGTCGAAGTAGTAAAACCTAATCTTGAAAAAATGGTGTGAAATTAAAAAATATTCTTATTCCATGAAAGCAAAAAATCTTTAGCGTAAATATAAAATAAATTAGTTTTGAGTACGGAAGAGTGGATAGAAAACCAATTCTCATAGTACAACCTGATGTGAAGTTATTTCAAGAACAAAATTTCCCCGTCATACTGAAAAGCGCCCGGGAGCGAAGAGGGAATGTAAAAAGAACCAGGAAAGAATTGGAAAGTTTGTTTTAAATATGAAATTATGTGGTGTTATTACATAAGACATTATACAGCATACATTAAATATATATAAAACCTATATATTATATACATATATATATATATATATATATATATATATATATATACATATATAATATATAAAATACATATATATATTATATATATATATATATATAAAATATATAATACAAGATATATGATATATGATATATATAAAATATATTATATACAATATAATATACATATATAATATATAAAATACATACATATATATATATATATATATGTAAAATATATATTAAGTACATATATATAACATATATAATATATATATAGTATATAGAATATATATATATTATATAAAATAATATAATATACATATAAAATATATATATATATATATATATATATATATATATATATAGTATATAAAATAATATAATATACATATAAAAATATATAAAAAATATACATATATATAAAATATAAAAATTTATCTATATATATAATATATGAATATATATATATATATATATATATATATATATATATATATATATATATATATAATATATAAATATATATATACATATATATATTATATAAATATATATATACATATATATATTATATAAATATATATATACATATATATATTATATAAATATATATATACATATATATATTATATAAATATATATATACATATATATAATATATATAAATATATATATACATATATATAATATATATAAATATATATATACATATATATAATATATATAAA
>NC_090763.1:3299518-3304518 GCF_036898095.1 Palaemon carinicauda
TGCAAACGCCGAGGGGCCAAACTAAAGTTGCAAACGCCGAGGGGCCAAACTAAAGTTGCAAACGCCGAGGGGGCCAAACTAAAGTTGCAAACGCCGAGGGGGCCAAACTAAAGTTGCAAACGCCGAGGGGCCAAACTAAAGTTGCAAACGCCGAGGGGCCAAACTAAAGTTGCAAACGCCGAAGGGCCAAACTAAAGTTGCAAACGCCGAAGGGCCAAACTAAAGTTGCAAACGCCGAAGGGGCAAACTAAAGTTGCAAACGCCGAAGGGGCAAACTAAAGTTGCAAACGCCGAAGGGGCAAACTAAAGTTGCAAACGCCGAAGGGGCAAACGACGAAGGGGCAAACTAAAGTTGCAAACTAAAGTTGCAAACGCCGAGGGGGCAAACTAAAGTTGCAAACGCCGAAGGGGCAAACTAAAGTTGCAAACGCCGAAGGGGCAAACTAAAGTTGCAAACGCCGAAGGGGCAAACGCCGAAGGGGCAAACTAAAGTTGCAAACGCCGAAGGGGCAAACGACGAAGGGGCAAACTAAAGTTGCAAACGACGAAGTTGCAAACGACGAAGGGGCAAACTAAAGTTGCAAACGACGAAGGGGCAAACTAAAGTTGCAAACGACGAAGGGGCAAACTAAAGTTGCAAACGACGAAGGGGCAAACTAAAGTTGCAAACGACGAAGGGGCAAACTAAAGTTGCAAACGACGAAGGGGCAAACTAAAGTTGCAAACGACGAAGGGGCAAACTAAAGTTGCAAACTAAAGTTGCAAACGACGAAGGGGCAAACTAAAGTTGCAAACGCCAAAGGGGCAAACTAAAGTTGCAAACTCCAACGTTGCAAACAAAGTTTTGCCCAAGAAAACTAACAAATATGGAAATTAAAAGAAATAAATTAATGTACAGTAAATGAGAGCCAGGGGATGTAACGTACAAGACGCCCATGAAATATCAATTGGAGCAGTATTTTAACGACAAAGCGCCGAATCAGAAGTTATTATATCTAATAAATCATAAAAATGATTTAATTAAGGACTTGAGTAGAGCTTTATGATATGTAGACATGCATGCATAACTCACTCTCTCTCTCTCTCTCTCTCTCTCTCTCTCTCTCTCTCTCTCTCTCTCTCTCTCTCTCTCTCTCTCTCTCTCTCTCAATTCAGTATTCTACCATTCCAGGAAGAGTTTAAATATCTATTTGACCTTTTAAGTTTGAGAGAGTTTAATAAAGAAAGATTTTCATAAGTCAATATTGTCTCAGAGTTTTATTTAACAAGTGAACTATGCCTATGTATAATTACTATCGCTATTCCTACTGTTATCCTGCGATATATTTTTTTTTTCCATTACCCTAGCATCAGCTATTTGTATTAGCTTACTTTTAAGAGCTGTTTTTCTGGTCCTATACTGCAGGGGAACCCTACTCCCTACAGGACCTCCACACTATTTTTATCGTATGCATTCCAAGGCATTCGACATTTCACAAAGCATATTGCTCATTTATTGTCAAATCCACATTATCGAATTACTTGGAAAAAAAATTAATCTTCTGTTTCCTCTTGAAAGCCTTGATATCATCAGTCTTTCTGATGTCTACCTGGAGCTTATTGCTATGCAGGAAAAGAAAAGGGAATTCAAGCCAATATTTCGAGGGCCAAATAAATTCATCCTTATTTACCTTCAAAATAAAATAAACACCCACGGGCAGCATGATTGCAAGAGCCCGTGCTTGGCCACAAGCGTCAACGATTTCCAACAGTCACAGCGCGGTTCAACGGTTGCAGAGAAATGTGCAAAGCAATTAAATAGTATCATGCTGATTTAGCGGTCAGAGGGAAGGTACTTTAGAAGGGCCAATTCAAATCGTCGAGGCAAGATTTGCAGACCTTAGTTATTACAATTGAGAACTCCTCTACGTTGACGACCTTTGGGCTTCTCTTTTTTAAGGGACGTTTTGCATGCAGCGATTTTTGCGATCATCCCTCAGCGATGAAGCAACGAGCTTATTATCTCTACAAGTCGCGAGCGATCATCGCTGGCTCCAAATAGCCGCTCGTTACAAAACAAGCCCCATAGGAATAAATGTAATTAGTGCTCAGCGATGATCGCAACAATCGCCGCATGCAAAACGTACCTTTAGACAGGATTAATGTAAAAAAAAAATATGATCACTGCTAAGTGTTTAAAGAAGTAGATCGCCATATAGAATAGAATATTATAGGTAGACGGCCAACTAAAGTAGAAAAACGCCAGTAGACAGCCTACTAAAGTAGCACAAAATAAACTTATACTAGTGAACCTTTACAAGATAATTGGAGTGGCCATTAACAGCCCCCCCCCCCACATACTCTGTATAGTAGGTTAATATGTACTGGGCATGGATTTTGACTTTAAGGTATTCTTTCCTACGAGGGGATTAGTAATAGAACCATACATTCTGGTTGTATTGCTATTTTTCAATGAAATATATTTTTCTCTCTATCAACATGTTTTTCTGTTTAACCTTATATTGCAAAAATAATAAATTATATATATATATATATATATATATATATATATATATATATATATATATATATATATATATATATACATATATATATATACATATATATATATATATATATATATATATATATATACACACTATATAAATTCTTTTATTTTATATTAATGCAAGGCCATCAATGAATACCAATTTTCATTAAAAAATACTTTCTAATGACGGCCGAAGTGACTAGGGTGTTTGGTCAGAGTTGGCCCAAGTGACTAGGGGTGGGTGCCGTAGGGACTCATGTTGGGGCCGTAGTGACTAGGGTCAGAGGCCGAAGTGACTGGGGCCGTACTGGGTGAGGGCCGTAGTGACTGGCAACCCTCTGATGTACCCAAATCCTATTGTAACAAATATTGTAATGTATTGTTACATTGTGATTGACAAAATGGTCAAAAATAAGTTTTTCCACAAAATTACCAATCACAGTTGTGGGCAGTGTCTTCCCCTACAAGAAGTTTGCGGATGATGAAGCATTACTTCCAACAGATTCATGTGATGCTGGTCATAGTGCAGAAAAAACTGGAAAAATTATAATATGGACAGTAATGAATGTCCTTTTAATTAAACAACTATTGCTCCAAAAACAACAACATCCTCTCTCAAAAAATAAAAAATCTGTTAAATACTTCAAGTAGATAAAATGTACAATAGGATCAGGTGACTTAAAAAAATAATTTATTTTAAATTGCAAAAAGTGTTTTATTTTTTATTTTTTTGTATTTTTATAAAAACTAAATTGTTACAATTATTGTTTATTTATTATGCCTTAACTAAACCACAGAGAGTGTACTGTAGTTTTTTAAGAAAGAGATGACATCCCAAAGCAGAAAAGTGGCTGAAAAACAACTTCGTAAAAGCAATGATAAAATGAAAAAGTTGTAGCATACTAAGTTTTTTTTTTTTTAATTAGGCTAGTACCCACAGGAAAATATTATTTTGATAATGTTACTTTTTTCATCTAGTTTTTAACCAGATTATCAAGACAGTCTCCCATTGGTGTGCAAGATTCCTTAATTTTCCACCAGGGTTATCATTTGTAGACAGTAAAAAAAAAAAAAAACCAAGTGTGTGTGTGTGTGTATAGTCAGTGATTGTGTGAGAGAAAGGTGGTTTGTGGATGACCAGGTGGCTTTGCCAGGTGGTTCCGTTAGCCTGAGGACTTAATCTGATCCGGCTTGTCACAACTTGTCCTTTATATTGGCCTTGGGTCTACCATACCAATCGACCTACTTCTACCCCAACTGACCAGGCCTGTATTCGAGACGGCCTTGATCACATCCACTATCTTTCCCCTGGCTAGCTGGAGTGTTTAACAAGCTCACTGACCAGGCCTGTATTCGAGACAGGCCTTGATCACATCTACTATCTTTCCCCTGGCTAGCTGGAGTGTTTAACAAGCGAAATTTAAGGACAACGTACAATGATGTGGAAGGGTGGCACAACCGCCTCAACAATCATGCGAGAAAGGGCCAATTACCATTCTGTCCTTTAACTACCCTTCTAAAAGAAGAACCGGAAGGTATTGTTGTGTCCGATAGAAAACAAATAAGAGCATCCATAGAAAATCATTTAGGACATTCCATGTCATTTGCATAATTGATGGTATAGGTTCCTAATGGAGATACAGTATGTCGAAAATTGAACTACTTTCCGAATGTTTTTCATCCTGTTCTGTCTTTTTAGTTTGTCACCTTCTGTCTTTTTATTTTGTCACCTTTAATCTAGAGGTTAGTTTTAAAATATTCTATATAGTACTCTCTATTCCATATTTGCATATCAAGTTTAATTACTTAAGGAAGATAGGCTCTGGAGCGCCAATATTTGTAAGAAATAAAGACCATACAACTTATTACATGTGTCTTATAATTTCATCTCCCAAAAGGATTGAGGGCGTAAGAACTTAATCTGTCCAATATGCAATAAAATAAAGTTTTTATGAGTACGCAATAAAGATTTTTTTGCTATAGGAAAACTATTCTTATTGTATCCAATGCGTAATTTCTTTTCTTAATTGAGAGTCCTTTCATCACGATGAATAAAAGTTTTAGTAATCATGGACTGTAATCCTTTCAAATATGCAGCCCAATGATTGAATAATAGGCTAACTTTATAGAGTGGGGTGATATTTCTTTCTAGAAATTTTAAAGGCATTAACAAGCTTTCAAGGTATTGAGATTTAATGGATTTGACAAAAAATGGACGTTATGCAATTTTAGTCAAGCAGCAAGATTCAATAACATGGGTTAATAACCTTGATGACCGCTGAGGTAGCGGCATTAGGGGAGTCAGCATATGACAATTTGTGGTGGAAAACAGGGTGGGCAAGTCTCTCGCCAGACAGAGGAACTATGAGAAGAAAAATTTACTTTTTTTTGCTGGCTTCTTCCCAAAACTAGGGGAAGTGCCATGGTAGATAGATAAGAGGTTAAACTTATTCAAAGCTAGATTAATTTG
>NC_090763.1:3312525-3328751 GCF_036898095.1 Palaemon carinicauda
ATCTCATTGTGTTATCCCTTAAACTTTTCAAGTGTCGTAGCGCGATTCTGATTTATCTTTTATTGAAGATCAATAAATTTTTATTTCAACTGTGTCCGTCATTAATCTGGAAAGGGTGGAGAACTATTCATTTACGGTGGAAATAAAGGGGCAAATGTTCTATGTAAGTCGGGGAGAAATGGTATTTAAGGGGGAAAAATCCCAGGTCTAAAATTTCCCCATGGGGAATAACAGTCCAGAGTAACTTTACCGAGGGAGAAACATTTCCTGCTACACCGACATGGAAGAACATTTCCACATGTATCTCATCGCCCAGTTCCTGGAATGCTTTTTTCTTTTTTTTTTTTAAACATGATTTCATCAAAAGTTTGTTGCTAATTTCACATTACAAAATAAGTATTCCAACAGTTAAGAGTTTTTGCATCAAGTAAGGGTATTTCCTAAGAGTTAAAGTAATATTTTTTATACCACTAACTGCCTACATCATTCGGGTCCCGGAAGTAGTTGAATGATTATGATTAATATGGATATTTTTAAAGTCTCAAATACACTCCAGGTAAATTGTTGACCCTACACCATTCGCCTGTAACCGTATCAGGATCGATTGTCTATTCCTTTATAGAACTATTTTTGATGAATATTAAAAATTCCCTCCACACTCTCCCAGTGGGCAGCTTCGCAAGTTTTTGTTGTGATAATAGTAACCATTATAAATAAACTTGACAAAAATCACTATAAATTATTCAACAGCAGCATTTTATGACAAGATTGGCTTGAAATTATAGATGGTCATTCTCTAAGCAGTTATTTTAATGATAGGTGATTACTGTAGTTGCAGACGCCGAGGGGGGGGGGCAAACTGAAGTTGCAGACGCCGAGGGGGGGGCCAAACTGAAGTTGCAGACGCCGAGGGGGGGGCAAACTGAAGTTGCAGACGCCGAGGGGGGGGCAAACTGAAGTTGCAGACGCCGAGGGGGGGCAAACTGAAGTTGCAGACGCCGAGGGGGGGGGCAAACTGAAGTTGCAGACGCCGAGGGGGGGCAAACTGAAGTGGCAGACGCCGAGGGGGGGGCAAATTGAAGTTGCAGACGCCGAGGGGGGGGGCAAACTGAAGTTGCAGACGCCGAGGGGGGGGCAAACTGAAGTTGCAGACGCCGAGGGGGGGGCAAACTGAAGTTGCAGACGCCGAGGGGGCAAACTGAAGTTGCAGACGCCGAGGGGGGGGGCAAACTGAAGTTGCAGACGCCGAGGGGGGGAGGGCAAACTGAAGTTGCAGACGCCGAGGGGGGGGCAAACTGAAGTTGCAGACGCCGAGGGGGGGGCAAACTGAAGTTGCAGACGCCGAGGGGGGGGCAAACTGAAGTTGCAGACGCCGAGGGGGGGGCAAACTGAAGTTGCAGACGCCGAGGGGGGGGGCAAACTGAAGTTGCAGACGCCGAGGGGGGGGCAAACTGAAGTTGCAGACGCCGAGGGGGGGCAAACTGAAGTTGCAGACGCCGAGGGGGGGCAAACTGAAGTTGCAGACGCCGAGGGGGGGGCAAACTGAAGTTGCAGACGCCGAGGGGGGGGCAAACTGAAGTTGCAGACGCCGAGGGGGGGGCAAACTGAAGTTGCAGACGCCGAGGGGGGGGCAAACTGAAGTTGCAGACGCCGAGGGGGGGGCAAACTGAAGTTGCAGACGCCGAGGGGGGGGCAAACTGAAGTTGCAGACGCCGAGTGGGGGGGGCAAACTGAAGTTACAGACGCCGAGGGGGGGGGCAAACTGAAGTTGCAGACGCCGAGGGGGGGGGGCAAACTGAAGTTGCAGACGCCGAGGGGGGGGCAAACTGAAGTTGCAGACGCCGAGGGGGGGGCAAACTGAAGTTGCAGACGCCGAGGGGGGGGCAAACTGAAGTTGCAGACGCCGAGGGGGGGGGGGCAAACTGAAGTTGCAGACGCCGAGAGGGGGGGGCAAACTTAAGTTGCAGACGCCGAGGGGGGGGCAAACTGAAGTTGCAGACGCCGAGGGGGGGCAAACTGAAGTTGCAGACGCCGAGGGGGGGAGGCAAACTGAAGTTGCAGACGCCGAGGGGGGGGGGCAAACTGAAGTTGCAGACGCCGAGGGGGGGGGCAAACTGAAGTTGCAGACGCCGAGGGGGGGGCAAACTGAAGTTGCAGACGCCGAGGGGGGGGCAAACTGAAGTTGCAGACGCCGAGGGGGGGGCAAACTGAAGTTGCAGACGCCGAGGGGGGGGCAAACTGAAGTTGCAGACGCCAAGGGGGGGGGGCAAACTGAAGTTGCAGACGCCGAGGGGGGGGCAAATTGAAGTTGCAGACGCCGAGGGGGGGGGCAAACTGAAGTTGCAGACGCCGAGGGGGGGGGCAAACTGAAGTTGCAGACGCCGAGGGGGGGGGCAAACTGAAGTTGCAGACGCCGAGGGGGGGGGGCAAACTGAAGTTGCAGACGCCGAGGGGGGGCAAACTGAAGTTGCAGACGCCGAGGGGGGGCAAACTGAAGTTGCAGACGCCAAGGGGGGGGCAAACTGAAGTTGCAGACGCCGAGGGGGGGGAAACTGAAGTTGCAGACGCCGAGGGGGGGGAAACTGAAGTTGCAGACGCCGAGGGGGGGCAAACTGAAGTTGCAGACGCCGAGGGGGGGGCGGCAAACTGAAGTTGCAGACGCCGAGGGGGGGGCAAACTGAAGTTGCAGACGCCGAGGGGGGGGCAAACTGAAGTTGCAGACGCCGAGGGAGGGGGCAAACTGAAGTTGCAGACGCCGAGGGGGGGGGGCAAACTGAAGTTGCAGACGCCGAGGGGGGGAGCAAACTGAAGTTGCAGACGCCGAGGGGGGGCAAACTGAAGTTGCAGACGCCGAGGGGGGGCAAACTGAAGTTGCAGACGCCGAGGGGGGGCAAACTGAAGTTGCAGACGCCGAGGGGGGGCAAACTGAAGTTGCAGACGCCGAGGGGGGGGCAAACTGAAGTTGCAGACGCCGAGGGGGGGGCAAACTGAAGTTGCAGACGCCGAGGGGGGGGCAAACTGAAGTTGCAGACGCCGAGGGGGGGGCAAACTGAAGTTGCAGACGCCGAGGGGGGGGGCAAACTGAAGTTGCAGACGCCGAGGGGGGGGCAAACTGAAGTTGCAGACGCCGAGTGGGGGGGGCAAACTGAAGTTACAGACGCCGAGGGGGGGACAAACTGAAGTTGCAGACGCCGAGTGGGGGGGGCAAACTGAAGTTACAGACGCCGAGGGGGGGGCAAACTGAAGTTGCAGACGCCGAGGGGGGGGCAAACTGAAGTTGCAGACGCCGAGGGGGGGGCAAACTGAAGTTGCAGACGCCGAGGGGGGGGCAAACTGAAGTTGCAGACGCCGAGAGGGGGGGCAAACTGAAGTTGCAGACGCCGAGAGGGGGGGGCAAACTGAAGTTGCAGACGCCGAGGGGGGGGCAAACTGAAGTTGCAGACGCCGAGGGGGGGCAAACTGAAGTTGCAGACACCGAGGGGGGGGCAAACTGAAGTTGCAGACGCCGAGGGGGGGGGCAAACTGAAGTTGCAGACGCCGAGGGGGGGGGTGGCAAACTGAAGTTGCAGACGCCGAGGGGGCAAACTGAAGTTGCAGACGCCGAGGGGGGGGCAAACTGAAGTTGCAGACGCCGAGGGGGGGGCAAACTGAAGTTGCAGACGCCGAGGGGGGGGGCAAACTGAAGTTGCAGACGCCGAGGGGGGGGGCAAACTGAAGTTGCAGACGCCGAGGGGGGGGGGCAAATTGAAGTTGCAGACGCCGAGGGGGGGGGCAAACTGAAGTTGCAGACGCCGAGGGGGGGGGCAAACTGAAGTTGCAGACGCCGAGGGGGGGGCAAACTGAAGTTGCAGACGCCGAGGGGGGGCAAACTGAAGTTGCAGACGCCAAGGGGGGGCAAACTGAAGTTGCAGACGCCGAGGGGGGGGGAAACTGAAGTTGCAGACGCCGAGGGGGGGAAACTGAAGTTGCAGACGCCGAGGGGGGGCAAACTGAAGTTGCAGACGCCGAGGGGGGGCAAACTGAAGTTGCAGACGCCGAGGGGGGGGGCAAACTGAAGTTGCAGACGCCGAGGGGGGGGCAAACTGAAGTTGCAGACGCCGAGGGGGGGGCAAACTGAAGTTGCAGACGCCGAGGGGGGGGCAAACTGAAGTTGCAGACGCCGAGGGGGGGGCAAACTGAAGTTGCAGACGCCGAGGGGGGGGCAAACTGAAGTTGCAGACGCCGAGGGGGGGGCAAACTGAAGTTGCTGACGCCGAGGGGGGGGGCAAACTGAAGTTGCAGACGCCGAGGGGGCAAACTGAAGTTGCTGACGCCGAGGGGGCAAACTGAAGTTGCAGACGCCGAGGGGGCAAACTGAAGTTGCAGACGCCGAGGGGGCAAACTGAAGTTGCAGACGCCGAGGGGGCAAACTGAAGTTGCAGACGCCGAGGGGGCAAACTGAAGTTGCAGACGCCAAGGGGGCAAACTGAAGTTGCAGACGCCAAGGGGGCAAACTGAAGTTGCAGACGCCAAGGGGGTAAACTGAAGTTGCAGACGCCGAGGGGGTAAACTGAAGTTGCAAACGCCGAGGGGGCAAACTAAAGTTGCAAACGCCGAGGGGGCAAACTAAAGTTGCAAACTCCAACGTTGCAAACTAAAAGTTTTGCCCAAGAAAACTAACAAATGTGGAAATTAAAAGAAATAAATTAATGTACAGTAAATGAGAGCCAGGGGATGTAACGTACAAGACGCCCATGAAATATCAATTGGAGCAGTATTTTAACGACAAAGCGCTGAATCACAAGTTATTATATCTAATAAATCATAAAAATGATTTAATTAAGGACTTGAGTAGAGCTTTATGATATGAAGACATGCATGCTTAAGTCTCTCTCTCTCTCTCTCTCTCTCTCTCTCTCTCTCTCTCTCTCTCTCTCTCTCTCTCTCTCTCTCTCTCTCTCTCAATTCAGTATTCTACCATTCCAGGAAGAGTTTAAATATCTATTTGACCTTTAAGTTTGAGAGAGTTTAATAAAGAAAGATTTTCATAAGTCAATATTGTCTCAAGAGTTTTATTTAAAAAGTGAACTATGCCTATGTATAATTACTATCGCTATTCCTACTGTTATCCTGCATTTTTTTTCCATTACCCTAGCATCAGCTATTTGTATTAGCTTACTTTTAAGAGCTGTTTTTCTGGTCCTATACTGCAGGGGAACCCTACTCCCTACAGGACCTCCACACTATTTTTATCGTATGCACTCCAAGGCATTCGACATTTCACAAAGCATATTGCTCATTTACTGTCAAATCCACATTATCGAATTACTTGGAAAAAAAAATTTAATCTTCTGTTTCCTCTTGAAAGCCTTGATATCATCAGTCTTTCTGATGTCTACCTGGAGCTTATTGTTATGCAGGAAAAGAAAAGGGAATTCAAGCCAATATTTCGAGGGCCAAATAAATTCATCCTTATTTACCTTCAAAATAAAATAAACACCCACGGGCAGCATGATTGCAAGAGCCCGTGCTTGGCCACAAGCGTCAACGATTTCCAACAGTCACAGCGCGGTTCAACGGTTGCAGAGAAATGTGCAAATCAATAGTATCATGCTGATTTAGCGGTCAGAGGGAAGGTACTTTAGAAGGGCCAATTCAAATCGTCGAGGCAAGATTTGCAGACCTTAGTTATTACAATTGAGAACTCCTCTACGTTGACGACCTTTGGGCTTCTCTCTTTTAAGGGAAGTTTTGCATGCAGCGATTTTTGCGATCATCCCTCAGCGATGAAGCAACGAGCTTATTATCTCTACAAGTCGCGAGCGATCATCGCTGGCTCCAAATAGCCGCTCGTTACAAAACAAGCCCCATAGGAATAAATGTAATTAGTGCTCAGCGATGATGGCAACAATCGCCGCATGCAAAACGTACCTTTAGACAGGATTAATGTAAAAAAAAAAATATGATCACTGCTAAGTGTTTAAAGAAGTAGATCGCCATATAGAATAGAATATTATAGGTAGACGGCCAACTAAAGTAGAAAAACGCCAGTAGACAGCCTACTAAAGTAGCACAAAATAAACTTATACCAGTGAACCTTTACAAGATAATTGGAGTGGCCATTAACAGCCCCCCCCCCCCCAACATACTCTGTATAGTAGGTTAATATGTACTGGGCATGGATTTTTACTTTAAGGTATTCTTTCCTACGAGGGGATTAGTAATAGAACCATACATTCTGGTTGTATTGCTATTTTTCAATGAAATCTATTTTTCTCTCTATCAACATGTTTTTCTGTTTAACCTTATAATGAAAAAATAATATATATATATATATATATATATATATATATATATATATATATATATATATATATATATATATATATATATATATATATATATATATATATATACACTATATAAATTCTTTTATTTTATATTAATGCAAGGTCATCAATGAATACCAATTTTCATTAAAAAATACTTTCTAATGACGGCCGAAGTGACTAGGGTGTTTGGTCAGAGTTGGCCCAAGTGACTAGGGGTGGGTGCCGTAGGGACTCATGATGGGGCCGTAGTGACTAGGGTCAGAGGCCGAAGTGACTGGGGCCGTACTGGGTGAGGGCCGTAGTGACTGGCAACCCTCTGATGTACCCAAATCCTATTGTAACAAATATTGTAATGTATTGTTACATTGTGATTGACAAAATGGTCAAAAATAAGTTTTTCCACAAAATTACCAATCACAGTTGTGGGCAGTGTCTTGTCCTACAAGAAGTTAGCGGATGATGAAGTATTACTTCCAACAGATTCATGTGATGCTGGTCATAGTGCAGAAAAAACTGGAAAAATGATATGGACAGTAACGAATGTCCTTTTAAATAACTATTGCTCCAAAAACAACAACATCCTCTCTGAAAATAGTAAGGATAAAAAGAGAAAATAGCAAACATTAACAGAGTCAAAAAATAAAAAAATCTGTTAAATACTGCAAGTAAAGAAAATGTACAATAAGATCAGGGGACTTAAAAAATAATGTTTTTTAAATTGCAAAAAGTGTTTGAGTCTTTTTTGTATTTCTTTAAAAACTAAATTGTTACAATTATATTGTTTATTTATTATGCCTTAACTAAACCACAGAGAGTGTACTGTAGTTTTTTTAAGAAAGATGACATCCAAAAGCAGCTAAGTGGCTGAAAAACAACTTCGGAAAAGCAATGATAAAATGAAAAAGTTGTAGCATACCAAGTGTTTTTTTTTTTTCTTTTTTTTTAATTAGGCTAGTACCCACAGGAAAATATTATTTTGATAATGTTACTTTTTTCATCTAGTTTTTAACCAGATTATCAAGACAGTCTCCCATTGGTGTGCAAGATTCCTTAATTTTCCACCAGGGTTATCATTTGTAGACATTAAAAAAAAACAAGTGTGTGTGTATAGTCAGTGATTGTGTGAGAGAAAGGTGGTTTGTGGATGACCAGGTGGCTTTGCCAGGTGGTCCCGTTAGCCTGAGGACTTAATCTGATCCGGCTTGTCACAACTTGTCCTACCCAAGGCCAATATAGGTCCTACCCAAGGCCAATTGGCCTTGGTCCTACCATACCAATCTACCTACTTCTACCCCAACTGACCAGGCCTGTATTCGAGACTGCCTTGATCACATCCACTATCTTTCCCCTGGCTAGCTGGAGTGTTTAACAAGCCCACTGACCAGGCCTGTATTCGAGACAGGCCTTGATCACATCCACTATCTTTCCCCTGGCTAGCTGGAGTGTTTAACAAGCCCACTGACCAGGCCTGTATTCGAGACAGGCCTTGATCACATCCACTATCTTTCCCCTGGCTAGCTGGAGTGTTTAACAAGCCCACTGACCAGGCCTGTATTCGAGACAGGCCTTGATCACATCCACTATCTTTCCCCTGGCTAGCTGGAGTGTTTAACAAGCGAAATTTAAGGACAACGTACAATGATGTGGAGGGGTGGCACAACCGCCTCAACAATCATGCGAGAAAGGGCCAATTACCATTCTGTCCTTTAACTACCCTTCTAAAAGAAGAACCGGAACGTATTGTTGTGTCCGATAGAAAACAAATAAGCGCATCCATAGAAAATCATTTAGGACATTATATGTCATTTGCATAATTGATGGTATAGGTTCCTAATGGAGATACAGCATGTCGAAAATTGACCTACTTGCCGAATGTTTTTCATCCTGTTCTGTCTTTTTATTTTGTCACCTTTAATCTAGAGGTTAGTTTTAAAATATTCTATATAGTACTCTCTACTCCATATTTGCATATCAAGTTTAATTACTTAAGGAAGATAGGCTCTGGAGCGCCAATATTTGTAAGAAATAAAGACCATACAACTTATTACATGTGTCTTATAATTTCATCTCCCAAAAGGATTGAGGGCGTAAGAACTTAATCTGTCCAATATGCAATAAAAAAAAGTTTTTATGAGTACGCAATAAATTTTTTTGCTATATGAAAACTATTCTTATTGTATCCAATGCGTAATTTCTTTTCTTAATTGAGTCCTTTCATCATGATGAATAAAAGTTTTAGTAATCATGGACTGTAATCCTTTCAAATATGCAGCCCAATGATTGAACAATAGGCTAACTTTATAGAGTGGGGTGATATTTCTTTTTAGAAATTTTAAAGGCATTAACAAGCTTTCAAGGTATTGAGATTTAATGGATTTGACAAAAAATGGACGTTATGCAATTTTAGTCAAAGCAGCAAGATTCAATAACATGGGTTAATAACCTTGATGACCGTTGAGGTAGCGGCATTAGGGGAGTCAGCATATGACAATTTGTGGTGGAAAACTGGGTGGGCAAGTCTCTCGCCAGACAGAGGAACTATGAGAAGAAAAAATTACTTTTTTTTGCTGGCTTCTTCCCAAAACTAGGGGAAGTGCCATGGTAGATAGATAAAGAGGTTAAACTTATTCAAAGCTAGATTAATTTGAACGGTCTGGTATAATAAACCTGTGTAAACATTGTTACACATTAGTATAAAATTTATGTCCATGACCAAACTGGCCATGGGAAATGTCCTCCTTCCTCCAAATAAAACTTTTAACCCCTTCCACACGAGGGGAAAACGAACGGCGACCAGACTAACCTATTTTGTTGTATGGGTGGCGATCACGATTATAGATAAAGTCATAGATGAGGAAACCATGGGCAAACCATCCAAGTGCCAATGGTGCCCGTTGTTGGGGCACTGGGTGGGCTGCTGACTATTGTCTTACACACCTCCGACTGCCCTCTGCCCGGGGACTGGCCGAAGTCATATTCTCCTGCCTGTGCCTACTGCCAGTCTTAGATCGTTTGATCTGGTATATTTAAAAACCAAAGATTTAAGGGCAAATCAGAATGCTCGCCCTGCATTTGCCTAGTAAGTGGTAGAAGCTTTAAGTGCTAGTGATGGGAGGATCTAATTTCGATTAGTAGAGTCCGCGGGTGTGGACGTGTGTTTCAGTGCTCTGTATCGAATCTGGCTTTAAACGGAATCATTGTGTATCTCGTTGTTTATACTATGAAAAATCTCTTGGTGGGTGTTTGCTAGTGTTGATATTAGTGAAATATAGTGCTAAAAATCAGTGGTTTCCTTGTATGTGAGGTCTGTAGTGAAAGGCCTGACCCAGCATTTTTGCGTTGGGGTGGGGCTACTTGAAAAGTTCATTGAAAAATGATTCAACATGCCCGTCTTTAGAAAACGAAAAGGAAGACATATTCCCGTGAATGATCTCGGTCTATTTATGACTGAAATTGACGCAGTACTCACAGGAAGGGAGGAAAGTATAATGGCAGCAGCTTATGAAGAATGTGATGACGGAGGCAATCGTGGCATGTGTGGGCACTGTGAGTCCTATGTCGATGATGGGATGCAATGCGATCAATGCCGAAGATGGTACCATGATGAAGTAGCTTGCTCTAATTTAAGGGATGGTTCAAGTACCCTTTTAAAAAGCAGGAACATCATTTATAAATGTCCAAAATGTGTTGAGTCTGCATGTGTTGATGACATAACGAGACTAAGCATCATCATAGAGGAGATGAAGGTAAATGTACAACAACAGATGTCTGGTTTTATGGATATGATAACTGCTCAATACATGGATATGCGTCAAGAAATTGTCGAGCTGAAAGAGAAACTTATGGAATACGAAAAAGAGAATGTGACCAAGACTACATATGCAAGTAAGTTGAAATCAAGAAACACTTTGGTTATAAAATCTACGGAGGAAAATAAGAAGGCTCAGATATCAAGAAAACTATCATGAAGAAGATAACCACGAATGTCGAACAGGTCAAAACCTCTAAACAAGGCCACTTGGTAGTTAATTTTGCGGATAAAACTGGGTTAGAAAAGGCTAAAAATGACTTAGAAGAGGTCAAGAATGACATTAAGGTAGAAGTAGATAAAAAGGATCTACTTAAACCGAAGATCAAGGTCTGCAATATTGATGAAAATGAAGATGATATAATTGCCAGTATAAAGGAGAAGAATGAATGGTTGAATGATATATGTGAAAATGAAGAAGACTTTAAATTGATCAGGAAGTTTAAATCAAGACAAAGCGGTAAATTACACGTCATTATAAAGTGTAGTCCAGCTATCAGGAAAGTCTTCCGTAAAAGAGATGATAGAGTATATACCACGCTTGGAGGATGCTGTAAAATCTATGATTCCTACAATGTATTTCAGTGTTATAAATGCCAAGAATTTGGTCATACTGCTGAAAATTGTAGCAAGACTCAGGTATGTGCCAAGTGTAGCCAGGATCATCGAACCACGGATTGTATTGTAAATACGTTAAAGTGTCATAACTGCACAATGAGGAATTACAATGATACGAACCATAAGACATATGATGATAACTGTAAAGTATACAAGGAGGAGCTTACCAGGATAAAAAATAGAACCGATCATGGAGTCTAGCCCATTGGTTAAGTGTGGTCTGATAAATATTCAATCGGTGGGGAATAAAACCTTAGAGATTAGAAATCTTATTAACGAAATGGAATTAGATTTATGCTTATTAACGGAAACTTGGTTGCAGGGAAATATTAGTGATAACTCAAAGATTCAGGAGATGACGCCGTGTACTCATGATTTCTATCACGTACCAAGAAAGGACAAAACTGGAGGAGGAGTGGGTGTCTTTGTGTCGAAAACTTTCTCTAGGGTTTCTATCATGAATGAAATGGTATTTGAAAAGTTTGAATATATCT
Organism: Palaemon carinicauda; assembly: GCF_036898095.1. Taxonomy (NCBI): domain Eukaryota; kingdom Metazoa; phylum Arthropoda; class Malacostraca; order Decapoda; family Palaemonidae; genus Palaemon; species Palaemon carinicauda. The sequence continues at coordinate 3,323,757 of NC_090763.1, forward strand.
GTTTGAAACTGACAAGAAACAATAAGGTATTGAATATAATATTATATAGACCACCAGTGAGTAATATGACTAAATTCATTGAAGAATTTAGTATTCTTGTGGGTGTGGTGGACGATATTAAAAATACATTAATTGGTGGAGACTTCAACTGTTGGGTAGATGATGAAAATGATAATAAGGCTAAAGAACTCAAGGAAGTATTTGAGATGTTTAATTTAATAAACAGTGTTTTGGTATCAACGTCAGTAGGTGGTCATACACTCGACTTGGTCATATGTGGAAAAGACTCAGACCTAATAAAAAACCTTGAAGTGGAACCAGACTTTGAGATCTCAAAAACACAAACTCATCACCTTTAATGTTAATATAAATTGCACCAGAGTATTGAAAAAATGGATCACATATAGGGAACGGGAAAATTTTGATGCTGAGAATTTTATTGAAGCTAGTGTAGCGCAAATGTCTTGTGTGAACACACAATGTGAACATATGGTAGACATAGAATGTGTTGGGTGCTATACCAAGAAATACAACGACAATTTTGGAAAAATGTACGATACCATGTGTCCCATAAAGAACAAACAAATAGTGGTACGCGAAAATGTTAAATGGTATAATAGTGAGCTATTAAAGGCAAAAAGACACAGACGTAAGATGGAAGGTAGATGGAAAAGAGCCAAATCCTTACAAGCCAGAAATCTATATAATAAGGCCAGAAATGACTATAACATCCTGTTAGAAAAAACAAAAAGAAAATTCTACAACGGCGAATGTAAAAAAACTAATAACATGAAGGACTTTCATAAAAACCTTGATGATTTGATGGGATTAAAGAAAAAATATGTCTTGCCTGACAATGTTTGTGCAGAGAGTTTTGCTATATTCTTTAGTGAAAAAATTGATAAAATCTATAGAGGCTTCCCCCAAAATCACTTGGAAGGACAGTCAGCTATGCCAGTGAAGGAGGGAAAGAAGTTAATAAAATTTAGGGAGATAAATATGTGCGACTTGTTAAAGGTTATGAGAGAGATGAAGAATACATATTGTGGAAACGACCCTTTCCCAAACAGTTCAATAAGAAGCTCCAAACAAACAAGTCGTATATAATATTTACCTGAACATAATTAACCTAAGTATATCACAATCCTGTTTTCCTAGCTGTGAAAAAACTGGGTTGATCAAACCAATTTACAAAGGGAAAGGTGATGTAAACGAGCAAAATTCATATAGGCCCATTTCAAATTTATCCTACATGTCAAAGCTTATTGAAAAAGTCATAAGTGAGCAATTGTGGGCGCATATTGACGAGTTAGAGGTATTCCCGGAAAATGAATCGGCCTACAGAGCTAATCATTCTACAGAAACTACTTTGTGCTCAATAATGAATGATATGATAGGTCTTCTTGATGGGGGAAAGTGTGGAATTTTAATCATGTTAGATCTTAGTGCTGCTTTTGACACTGTTGTGCACGAATACTTACTTGACGACCTAAAGTCTATTGGAGTGACTCAGGAAGCACTGAAATTTTTGCGAAGTTACTTAGTGAACAGGAAGACTATTGTAGAAGTTTCTGGAAACCGATCCAATGAGAGAATACTTATGAAGGGTGTACCACAGGGTAGTGTCCTGGGCCCTATCTTGTTTAACATATATACTATCGAGCTATCACACATCTTGAAAAAACAAAAAGTGGGTTTTAAACTATATGCAGATGATACTCAGTTTTACCTCTCAATTTCAACAACACAAGATACAGGGAAGAAAATTGATGAGATAATGACTGAAATAAAAACATGGATGCAGAGGAAAAAGCTCAAATTAAAATGATGATAAAACAGAATGTATGTTTTTTGGCACAAGGGTGGCTTTGAAGAATTACCAGTTAATTCAAAGTATAAAAATTGGTGATGCTGATGTTGGGATTGTGCCTGTTGTGAAAAATTTGGGTGTACTGATAGACTGTAATTTGTCAATGAAGGACCAAATTGTGAACACAGTGAAAGTGTGTAACTATCACCTGAGAAACATAGCATTTATTAGAAAATATTTAACAGAGGGCAGTACAAAAATTTTAGTGGTGAATCATGTAATATCAAGGCTTGATTATTGCAATTCTCTGTACTACAAATTGCCCAATACACTACTAAGGAAGCTTCAAAATAGCCGCGGGCGGCTAGACTGATAAAAGGCATTAAATTTCGGGAGAGAATAACTCCTGCCCTGATCGATCTACATTGGTTACCTGTTAAGGCTAGGATTGAATTTAAAATTTGCTTGTTGACTCACAAAGCACTTACAGGTGATAAGCCTAAATATCTTCGTGATTGCTTGATCCCCTACCCTGAAGCTACCAGCGCCACTGTAAGAGTTAGACATGCAGATGACCCACATAGACTATTCGAAATTAGTGTGAATCATGCAATAGGGGGAAGAACGTTCAGTTATGCTGCACCGAGACTCTTTAACGACCTTCCACTCGATGTCAAGAATAGCACAAATGTGGCTGCCTTCAAGAAAAACCTGAAGACTTATCTTTTTAGAAAGTGTTATAATAGTGACCTGAAAACTTAAGCCTGAATACAAATGCTAGCGAAATAACTGATAACGATACAGAGCAAAATATTAACTGGAAAGGAATTATTTTTTCATACACCAAGGCCCGCCTGAACAGACCTTTAGTGTTTGATGGAGGGCGAGAAATAAACCTCTAAAAGTAAAGTAAAAGTAAGTAAATAAGATTAATTCATTACTTTCAAACAAATTCTTTAAAACCTTTTATCCTGTTGAGAGCGTCATAAACATATGGAAACATTTTTCTTGTTTAGAGTAAGCAGGCCCTTTGCCATAATAGAATTTCATGTAACAAGATCAGGACACAAAAATCTGTCTATACGTCGTCTCAAAAGACATTAAGAATGTAAATAATTGATAATGACCTATTGCACCAGATTTTTTAAAGGTTACACTTAACAGTTTGGGCCTGCTTCGACCAGTAGTTCTATGTTCTCCGAAACGGCCCACGAAAGGTACAGCATGTACGACAGCACTCTTTACTCATCAATTACCCCAAAAATAAAATATTTCAAATACCAACATAATACTGAAGCATTCTATTCTTGTCATCTCTATTTAGGAAACAATTGAACTTTTAATCTTTCCAATGAATCACTTCAGTTTTCCAGTAATGCGAAGGTGTTCAGATTAAGTGACTAAGTAATTATGCTAAAAACTTGCCGATTTTCTCATTTACGTATTACAACAATACATAATACATGTATATATACATGTATATTTATATTTATATGTATAAGCCATACTATTTAAATTCCCCAATGTACTTCAAAGGGAATATACCTTTCACTGGACAAAAAGTGTATGGTAAAAGACACTGATATTAAGTCTACAGGATCTTAAGGGTGTATGGTAAAAGACACTGATATTAAGCCTACAGGATCCTCGTTACTAATATATCCCAACTAATACATCCAAGTTTTATTATGATGAAACACAGGGACAATTACCCAGCCACTGCAAAACCTCACGAAGTACACATGTACCTTACTACAGGCAACCACAAACTACCCATGTCTAGAAATTTACGAGTACAGTACGAATGCTAAAATTGCTTATTATTTCATCTAATTTTCCAACAAAAAGGTCAGGGATTTATTCCGCTCTATAAGAATTAATGACATTGAAGGGTGGTAAGGGGATCTTAAGAGCTGGTAAGCACTGCTTAGCCTTATATATGTTGATAGAGCTAGCCGAGGAAAAAGACTTCATTGTGAATTTTCAACAGATGAACCGAGAGAGGGCATTGGAGAAGGCACATCAGGCAACCGACCCCTTAACGTAGGGATAACGCTGAGGAGAAATAAGTAGAAGCAGGAGCAAGGAAGACTACTCATAGCATGGAAGGAATGTTTGCAGGAAGGAAGGACATTGTAATTAAGAGATGCCAAACAGCTGATAAAATTGAGATTTGGTATTTACCAGCCTATAATTTCTAATTCTTAAAATTAAGTTATCAATTTTAATCTTAAATCTAGAACTAAATTATCAATAAAAAAGTGCAATAGCTTTTTTTTCTCATTATGAGACTAATACGCTTCTGTACTGAATGAAACGAGTTAAGTGTGTGTGTGTGTGTGTGTGTGTGTGTGTGTGTGTGTGTGTGTGTGTGTGTGTGTCCACAAGGGGAGGGGAGAACATTTTGGGGGGGTTATCAAAGAACAGAGACCGAGACCGAGTTTTAGTGGTTATTAAAAATACCATTAAATGCTAGAGAACTGCCTCCGTTGCCTTGCATTAAATAGTTTGAAAATACATATTCAATTGTATAATCAGCCAGATAAAGTAACATAATATATTAACGGAAATGGCAAATAAAAGAAAAATTGAAAATTTATAGCATCATAGGTAATAAGCTCCTGAAACTATAAAGACCGAATGAAACTAACATTATGCTTAACACCACAACCCCCCCTCCCCCACCCAACCACCCACAACCCGAAAATAAAGTTCCCAGGTGTCGGTTCCAACTAGATAACCAGTAGTCACTTATTTTCTGATATAGTTATCTTTTAATTCATTTTTTTTTTTTCGAAAAGGTGACGATGATAACATTGAAATGTTCGTATAAGCTTATAGGCCTACTAAATGATGAACTTGTAGAAGCGAATATATCTACAAGTATCTAAAGTAACACGAATAAAAGCCGAGTAATAAAAGATTTAAAATACATGTGAATATATGCATTGCACTAAAACTATTTCTACATGAAAGCTAAATTTCATGCCCAAATTATTTCCTTTCAATTCATTCTTCAAAAATAAAGTAAAGAAAATGCTAGGAACGACGAATCTAATATAGTAATAATACAGAAAAGCCATTAAGGACCTATACAACATTCTCCAACGCAATACAAGGAAACGACGAAAAGGCCCTACGCCATCATTTTCCGTATGATAAACAATCGGGAAAACAGACCTTAA
>NC_090763.1:3334251-3344251 GCF_036898095.1 Palaemon carinicauda
CTATAAACCATGTTAGAGCTTCCTGCCCCCTACAGGGAAGAGTCCTACTAGACTCTGGAAAAGTCTCGAAGAGTACATATATCTATGTATGAATACCAGGCAAGCTAATATAGTGGTCTCGCCCTATATTAAGTAAAGCATAGTTTGTAAAGGACCACTGCGTCAATATGAAATATCGACCAGTTTTCCACACAATACTTGTATTGGACAAAGGTTTTATATCCGCATAGGAGGAAAACCAATGCAACATAGCTTGCATAAAGGAACAATTCTATTAGAATTATCCCAGATAAGGTACATAGAATGAATGCTCAATTATACCAATAAATTGACACAGGAGAAGGAGACGCAAGGTTCTCAAGAACCAGATTATTGACAGGCAATAAATAGACAGGTTAACCACAATTATATATATATATATATATATAAGAAGAGGATAACCCAAAACTATAAGCATAAGTATGATAGTAAACAGAGCTTGTTTGTCTGAAAGAAAAACATTAGATGTCACTTTTAAGATACCGAGGTATCAAAGTCATAAAAGACTGTATTACAAATCAATGACATTACCGTTAGAAACGCTCGGCACACATGTCTGCACTTATGCTAGGTTCACCTTCGGAAATGGAACAGTCTGGATGGGCAACTCAGTGCCCTCACTTAGTTTGTAGTACAGTATGTAACTACACACTCACCCTGGAATTAATCGTCCCAATTAAGACCACTGTTCCTCGCAGAGTTAAACAGTAGGGTTAACACCGCGACCCACTGCTACCACAGATCTCTTTTAGTTCCTCTACTTGCTTTGCATAGTGGCGAAAGAACACTCTGGAAGACTTCCAGCCAGTGTATAAACGGAGATGTTCAAAATCCATACAATTAAAGAAATTTAAGAATGAGGCAACTTTCCTCGGATCGTGACCTACGGGTGTATTGTCAGGATCCGCTCTGCGAATAAAATATGTGGTTTTCGCTCTGAGTTGATTCAGAGATAAATTTGAGCCTGATGTTTCTCCCCTGAATAGTTGATCACCCTTGAAGTCTGAAGTTCTATGAAGATAGACCTTTAGGCATTCTACTGGACATAGAGATGCATCTTCTTTCAGAGGGCAGATTCTCCAGGGACCCCACCTGTTGGTGGGTAACTCATTCTTGGCGAGAAACGTAGGATCCGGAAACAGGTTCAGTTCTTCCCCATCCAGGAACTGAACACGACCTGCCTCTCTCGAGAGGCTACAATCTCACTAACCCTGGCCCCGGACGCGAGTGCAAAATAGGAAAATAACTTTTTGTGTCAAATCCTTTAACGCACACTCTTCATTGCTCAACAGAGAAGCGAAATGAAGAACTTGTCTAAAGACCATGAAATGGGCTTTGGAGGTGCTGAAGGTCTGAGCCTAGCACAGGCTTTCGGGACTTTATTAAAGATCTCGTTACCTAGGTCGACCTGGAAGGCATATAGAATGGGTCTTGTCAAAGCAGACTTACACGCTGAAATCATGTTCGCTGCAAACCCTTGACCATGGAGGTGGGGAAAAAAGATAAGCAGAAGTCTGTCAAGATCGCCTGCGGAATCTTCGCCTTGACAAAAGGCCACCCATTTTCTCCAAGATGACTCATATTGCCTTCTAGTAGATTTGCACTTATATTCCTCAAGGAAGTCTATACTGGCTTTCGAAATCCCGAAACGCTTTCTCACCGCTAGGGAGAGAAAATCATGAGCTGCAGGGTCCGGGTTTTCTGTAATGAAGCGCAGACAGTTGACTTCTGGGCTCGCTGGGTCAGAACTGGATCTGGTAGTGGTACAAACTTCAGCTACAGTTCCAATGCCAGGAGGAACCACACGCTGTTCGGCCACTTGGGGGCCACTATTGCTGCTACCCTTTGAAGGATCTCAGTTTGTTGAGGACCCTCAACAGAAGGTTGTGAGGAGGGAACAGATAAATCTTGGACCATCTGTTCCAGTCGAGGGACATCGCGTCCACTGCTTCCGCTAAGGGGTCCTCGTACGGGGCACGTACAGGGGCAACTTCTTGTTGTCTTTCGTCGCAAAGAGGTCTATCTGCAGTTCTGGGACTGATTCAGAATGAAGGAGAATGATCCTGCGTCTAAGGACCATTCCGACTCTATCGGTGTGAACCTGGATAGAGCGTCCGCTGTCACATTGCGGACTCCTTGAAGGTGAACTGCCGACAGGTAGCACTTCTTCTTTTCCGCCAATCGGAAGACGGCCAACATCACCTGGTTGAGAGGTGGTGACCTCGATCCTTGTCGATTCAAGTATCTCACAACTACCTCGCTGTCAATCACCACCTTATGTGGATCGAATGACGCAGGGAGACTTTCTTTAAGGTAAGGAGCACTGCCCTAGCTTCTAGAAAGTTTTATGTGAAAGGTCTTGAATAGCCTGGACCAAGTCCCCTGGACTTTTTTCCGATGAGAGTGACCTCCCCATCCCTCCTTCGAGGCGTCTGAGTGAATCGTCACCGACGGGGGAGGTGGCTGAAGAAGAACCTGACTTCTTTAGATGTCTGGCTTGGGACCAAGGCCTGAGAAGAGTACTTAGCCGAAGCGGCTGGTCTTCTCAGATCTCTTCACGCGTTTGATGCATAACTTCTCCAAACTCCGATTGCATCCTTTAGCTGTGCTCTTAGCACTGGGTCTGTCACCGAAGCAAACTGGAGAGAGCGCAGTACTCTCTCCTGCTCGTGTCTTGATATCCTTTCGGAATCTTGAAGTCTCTTGACAGAACCCGCTATCTCCTTCCTTTTCTTCGCCGAGGTGGAGAAACGGTGTGACAAAAGGTCCCAGTGGATTCTCAGCCACTGGAACTTTTGAGATGGAGAAAGTCGAGACTTTTTCTGTTGATCTTGAAGCCTAGGTACTCTAGGAACTGGATCACTTGACTGGAAGCTTGCAAACATTCTGTCTCGGATGCTGCCCACACCAACCAGTCGTCCAGGTAGGCTACTACCTGAATTCCCTTTAGGCGAAATTGTTTGAGAGCTACGCTCGCAAGCTTCGTAAAAATCCTTGGGGCTATGTTTAGCCCGAATGGCATGGCTCCGAAGGCGTATAGTCTTCGTTGTAGCCTGAACCCTAGGTAGGGGGAGAGTCGATGGCTAATTGGAATGTGCCAGTAGGCGTCTGACAAGTCTATAGAGACGGAATATGCCCTCCTGGGCAGTAAGGTCCTTATGTGTTGCAGTGTTAGCATTTTGAATTTGCAATTCACTATGAACTTGTTAAGTGGCGACAAGTCCAGAATGACTCTGAGCTTTTCCGAGTCTTTCTTGGGAACACAAAACAGCCTCCCTTAGAAATTGATGGGCTTCACCCTTTTTCTCCAACAGTTCTTGAACGTACTCCTCCATAACGGGGGTGGAGTGTTGGAAAAACCGAAGGCACGGGGGTGGAGTGCTGTACCAGCTCCCGCCCAGTCCATTCTTGAGTAGGCTGTGGGCCCAGGGATCGAAAGTCCACCGATCCCGAAATTTCAGAAGTCTCCCTCCTACCGGTATCACCTCGCTTGGACTGCCGTCCTGAGGTCTTGCCTTCCTGACCATGACCACCCCTGAGTCCCCTTCCCCTTGAGGGGCGTCTAGACGAGCCTCTGGCTGCTCCTCTAGGCTTTGCTCGAAAGGAAGTAGACTGCCCTTCGAACGCTGGGGTGAATGCCGTGGACTGTGTCGACACGGCCTGGGGTACCCACTGAAAGGTGGTCGGGGTTTGTGCCACGATCTGGGGCACTGGGGGCAATGGCAATTGCAGTTGCTGTTGCTGTCTAAGAGGCTTGGCTGGCCTAGACGGTAGCCTAGTCCTCATAGTCTTCTTCTTTGGTTGAGAACCCTCATCCGGGGAAGACTTTCTTTTGATAGCCAGGCCCCACTTCTGGAGAAGGTTTCTATTCTCCAAGGCGGCTTTATCAACAGCTTCTTTGACCAAGTCGGTAGGGAAAAAGGGTCTTTTCCCCAAATGTTGGAGGAGATTAGTTTCTTTAGCTCGTGCCTCACCGTAGCCGAGGTAAACACGAACTCCCTACAAGCTCTCCTTGCCTTGACGAAGCCATAAAGGTCCTTCGTCACTGTGGCCAGATGAGGCTTGGCCACTACCATGAACATTTTGTGGACCTTGGGGTCACTTGCCATCGTCTCGAGAGTAGTCTGAAGAGACATTGAGGCAGTCAGTCTTTCTTTTGTATCGAACTCACTTCGCAAAAGAAAGTCAGACAGCTTAGGAGGGTCCTTGCCGAACTGACGTCCGGCAATATCAGCCTCCAACTTTCCCACTGAGAACGTAAGATGGACGTTCTTCCAGTCTTTGTGGTCCATAGGCAGGGCCAGCGACAAGGGTTTACACTCCTCTAGGGAGGGGCAAGACTTGCCGGCCTCGATTGCTTTTAGTACAGCCAGAAAACTTTTTCTGTAAAAAAGGGGAAGGCTCTAGTAGGCGAGGACACAAAGGAAGGGAGCTTCCTATTCAATGCAGCTACCTTTGAGTTAGAGAAGCCCCTCTCTTTCATCGAGGATGAAAGTAGAGCTTGAGCCTTAGCATGGTCCATCACTATGACCTCCTTCGGCTCTGTCTCCTCCTTTGAAGCTGGTTCCTTCCTCAGCCGGACATAACAGTCCGGATATGATGCCTTGCTGGGCCAGAATTCCACCCTCCAGGGGAACTGAGCCCAGCTTATCCGAGATGACGATCTTTCCAGTTGTCATCGGCATGTGCTCAGCATACCTCCATGGGTTAGCATCTGAGCACAAGGGAAGCTCTTTCACATTGAGCTTTTTCTGGGGCCCATGTGATTCTGCAAGGCACTGCATTCGCAGTTCCATTGCAGCCGCCTTCTCCTGATTCTCCTTCTGCATTTGTTGGATCATTCCAATAATAGAAGAGAGGGCCTGTCCCAGCTCTACTGGGAGACCGGCCGATGTAGAGGGGCTTGAACTTCATCCTGGGCTTCTGCCAGGAGGTTTTCCTCCTGACACCCGTCCACATCAGACATCCTGTCATCTAGCTGGATGTCTTGCATTGCGACCGCGACTTCAGCATCCACCTGGATCTGAACTTAGGGGATCTCCTCTTGAGGCTGGGGAATCACTGCATCAGCTGATGCCTTAGGGAAAGGATACGCCCTCATCTTCTCACTTGGAAGATAAGGCCCAGAAGTGTTCTTTTGGAAGCCCCTTACCCAGGTACGAAGCTTCTTCCTAGCTATTTAATTGTCTCATTAATCAGGTTAGTACACACAGTACATACCTGAGGGTCCCAATACCGGAGATCATCCTTGGAGACAGCGTATGCTGCGTGTCTCCTACAAAACTCATGTCCGCAGAGGTTCTTGCTGCTGACATTGCAGAAAGCACTTCCCCACTTCGGAGTGTCCTTCTGTAAAGAGAAGAAATTTCCATGAGTATCAAGTGAATTATGTATCACTGGATATGCATAGTATAGCATAACAATTCAGAAAGGAAAGACACACACTTGTGTTTCCCTCACAACCCATTGTTGTAGCCTTCCAGATAATAAAATAAAAAATGGTTTATCTCTTCTAGAGTAACCAATGCAAGGTTTCCAGAGGAAACAGGTGGAGCTCACACCTAAGCAATGATTTTAAAATCCTGGATAATAGACAGGGAAGAACTCAGCTTCCTATCTGAGGGCAACAGCAAAGGGGTGTGCAAGAAAACACAATAGTGTTAGAAGATACAGTGCTGTACCAAAACCCTTACTATAGTTTTCTTCTTACTGTATATGCTATACAGAAGAATACTAGTACAGTATAGGGGGATGTGTGCTGGCCGGCCTTTGCCGGCCGGCACACACCACAGCTAGCTTTAAAGTATACTACTTAACAGCTATAGGGCGGCAGCACTCTGGTTCAAATGCCTGTGCCGGTCGGCAGCAAATGCCGGCCGGTAACAGCCAGTGTTGGCCGGCAATGGCTGCCGGCCAGCAACTACACAAGGTAGTACCCAGCTGCCGGCCACACTCTTGGTGACCGGCAGACAAGGACTGACATAAGCCGGCCGGCAAAGGTACAAGACCGATGCCAGCCGGCAGCAAAAGAACCAGAAGACTACACCTGCCCGGCTGCCGGCCTATGAGGCCGGCAGCCGGGACAGGTACAGCACTAGAAGAAAAATAGAATGGATGCCGGGATAAGAGTGTACACAACCTCCAAGCCCGGCAACCGAAAGAGTGCATATAAGGAAGGGGAGAAACTAATTCAGGCTTCCTTGACCAATGCCGTCCGGCTCTGCCGGCAGGCATGGATGAGGGACCAAGAGAGGTCCGGGCAGCACTCGAAAACATAAGACCCTTGCCGGCCAGCAGCTCTGCCGGCCGGCAATGGGCTGAGTCAATTCCACATCCCAACCTATACTAGGTCCAGAAGTGGAACGACATACAGTACAGTAAGACCCCTGCCGGCCAGCTCTGCCGGCCGGCAAGGTACAGTACAGTAATGGCTAGGCCATTACGGAGATAGAGGGGGAAGGGACAAGAGGGTCCTGCCAACCTTGCTTTAGTGACAGATCACCCGCAGCCAAGAAACTTATCTTAGCATAAGGGAGATCTAAGGGGATAGGCCAGCAATACTTGCCAGCTTCCAGAGCACCAAAGCAAGGAAGGCGTTGCTACTCCCAAGGGAAGAACTTATCCTCCCCCGAGAACAGCAACAGGACTAATCTGGTAGATCACAAAAGAAGGAATCATAACTACAGAAACCTTCGGTAGTGACCTAAGGGAGCTAAGCTCCCTTTGTATGTGTTAGGTCAGCGAGGGGGACTCTGCCCCAAGCCAGACAACACAGACTCAGACTAAAAACTCTGTTGTTCTGTCCCTCTTGAACCATAACTACAGGAACAGGAAGGTACAGTAACACCCTAGTATAGTTTTATCGAAAATAAATTCGGAAAAAACCACTTAGGGATAAGCCCAAGGCTTAAACAGAGGGAAAGGGATTGCATACCTTCTCCGAAGAAAAGAAAGCAACCGGGGAGTATGATAAAGTATACTAAGGCTCCATAAGCAATTAGCCTAGGCACCAAGAGAATCGATTACCTAATTCACCGAAACTCACACGTATACAATCTTGGAAATATTCCACACAGTCTAAAATGTATAAAATATAGCCTAAAGCTTCAATAAAATTTTAATTACACTCGGAAAAACCAAAATCATGCATGAAGTACTAGGACCAAACGACTAGGCTACATGGCCTAGCGTAGGCCAGAATGGCGAATACTTCGCCAAATAATACTAAGCACGAAAGGAAATCCTATGTAAAGCTAAATAGCTAAAATTTATTAAAGCAAAACTACCAGGAATGTCGCTCTGACTAACTAATTTATACCTAGCGAGCGACAGTGTCCAGGACACCTCTGGTAGGCTACGGCTCTTGTATCAAAGATTAATCCTATTAATCACTCAAAATTTTACCAAGAGCCTACATTTATACATAACAGACACTATACTCAACTTATCAGAGGCCAACGAAGACGGAGAAGCCATGAAAAGCCGAATAAATCCAAGATTTGCGAGAAAAACAGGAAAAAACACCGAGTTGTTAAGCTACGCAAAAAGGAATACAGATGGCGCCAGGATTGGCGCCAGGCACGCATACGAATCGGGGGATAGGGAAGCCTTGGGAGCGGCTCCCCTTTTTCTTTCCCGAATTCGTATCTCGTCAATCACCTCCTACGAGACGAAATCTCTGTCCAGGATGTAGATTGTCATGTGACGTGTCTAGAATACGTCCTCTGATAAGTCGCGATATCCCTTTCACGAGGGATACTCGCTCCAGGAGTTAGAATTCTGGTACCTTAAGGTAAATTCTCTGGGAATATCGCCGTAGTTGTAATATACCCTAGGAAGCTACCCTATAGGAACTTCCATCAGGATGACATGGCTTGAGCCCAAAAATATATATATATATATATATATATATATATATATATATATATATATATATATATATATATATATATATATATATATATATATATATGTGTGTGTATTTATTCACATATGAATAAATACATATATATATATATATATATATATATATATATATATATATATATATATAGATAGATAGATAGTTTATATATATATATATATATATATATATATATATATATATATATATCATATATATACATATATATATAGATATACTTTTTGTATGATTTATAAATATATATATATATATATATATATATATATATATATATATATATATATATATATATACATATATATATACATATATATATAGATATACTTTTTGTATGATTTATAAATATATATATATATATATATATATATATATATATATATATATATATATATATATATATATATATATATATATAGATAGATAGATAGATAGATATATAGAGAAATAGTTATATAGATATATAGATATATAGATATATATATATATATATATATATATATATATATATTTATATATATTATATATATATACATATATAGATATACTTTTTGTATGATTTATATATATATATATATATATATATATATATATATATATATATATATATATATTTATATATATATATATTCTTATAGATAGATATATATATATAGATATATGAAAAAGTGCAAAGATTCATCCACAAATACTCGTTGGTTGCTTTGTTTGCAAAGAAAATTCATACCCATTCTTGCTTGCATGCTTTCATTGCCAACGATATTTGTACACCAGAAATATATCTCAGGTAATCGACCCTTATGCTCGTGATTTCCACTGATAGGAGAATGTATATAGTTGTTACAAGCATTGGCGTCATTTTAACGTTAATCATAGATCTATGAATCTGGGTTGACTTTTATCTTGATTAATAATATTTTGCTTTATTAATGCAACATAGTTAATAACATTAATTTTTCACCATAAATGAGAATGAATAAAATAATCGATTTATAAACTTTACATGGCTTTCACATCTAGCCATAAGTAAGCTGAGACTTCCTTTATTAAGCAAAAGTCCTTTTGAACGCTTTGATAAAGGTCTCTTACACGGTACCCTCTGAAAGAACAATGTTTTTGACTCGTTGCTAGCGGTGATACAAGAAAGCGTTGCCTTGGAAATTTACTCTTGGGTTCTGCACTACAGAATAATAAGTCAGACGAAAAAGCGGATGATAAACTAATAACGAAAGGTTCAAGGTGTTTAGAAAAATAAAATCAATATTGTAGATAAAATTAATTCAATCAATGTCTGATGCTTACTCTGGAACTTTTGAATTTACACTTCGTGGAATAGTAAATTATCATTCAAGTTCTAGACCACTGAACACGTTAGTTCTTGTTTTCGATGTCAATATTTTCCATTGAAAATACCCTTTGTAAACTAAGGGAAGTAAAACCTAAAAAAAATCTGTAAAATATTCATTGCATTTTTAAAAAAATTCCTTTTTGTCACAGAAACGCATAAAGATAAGCAAGTTAATAAATTGTAAATGTTCACAACTCTGGCCCATGAAGGAATATTAAAAGCTACAGCCAGTTTCCCAACGTGAATTTTACAATATTTTCAAATAACCTAATTCTTAAAATATAATGAAATTTATGTACGCCGAGCTAAAATACTCAAAACCGTGAAATTTCCAGAATTATCACGAAACTATTCACGAAAGAAACCATACTCAGGAATAAAGTTTAAAACACCACTAGATTAATGGAGTACAGAGTCTCGAAAGGTACGCGTTCGATATTGCATTTAATGTTACCCTTCGCCAGTATTTACATCGACTCGTAAAAGATTGGTAACGTACTGGGAAAACCTAAATCTTTGAATATATAGAACATTTATTTGTGAAATATATTAAGAGTATCTGGTTTGGTAAACAATAGCCCATATACATAAGCACCATTTTCACAGGTAAAACAAATAGCAAGCGATGATACATAATCGACAAATAAATATAATAACTGTGATGATACTTACACGAGACTCCATCTTTGTTT
>NC_090763.1:3349251-3359251 GCF_036898095.1 Palaemon carinicauda
GAATCACCACCCGGCCAGAAGCTGTTACCATAAAATGAATTCCAAGTGGATATGTATTCCCAAGATAGAATTCGGTATTAAATGCATTTCGTGGGTGATATTTACATTAATTAAAATCACGTGTGCTTGTGATATATGTTCATTAAAATAACCACGTGTTGCAAACTCACGATTCAGCTATCATGGTGGAGATGGGTCTATTTCAAGTCTATGAACAGAATCCTGAATTCGACAGGAATATGTATGGGGACTTGTCATAAACTTTTAGTCTCTCTTGATAGCTGAGTCGGTAGGGTCCCTGCCAACATAGTTTCAAGCCGTACAGGTGGTGGTTCGAATCACCACCCGGCCAGAAGCTGTTACCATAAAATGAATTCCAAGTGGATATGTATTCCCAAGATAGAATTCGGTATTAAATGCATTTCGTGGGTGATATTTACATTAATTAAAATCACATGTGCTTGTGATATATGTTCATTAAAATAACCACGTGTTGCAAACTCACGATTCAGCTATCATGGTGGAGATGGGTCTATTTCAAGTCTATGAACAGAATCCTGTATTCGACAGGAATATGTAGGGGGACTTGTCATAAACTTTTAGTCTCTCTTGATAGCTGAGTCGGTAGGGTCCCTGCCAGCATAGTTTCAAGCCGTACAGGTGGTGGTTCGAATCACCACCCGGCCAGAAGCTGTTACCATAAAATGAATTCCAAGTGGATATGTATTCCCAAGATGGAATTCGGTATTAAATGCATTTTGTGGGTGATATTTACATATACATTTATATATATATATATATATATATATATATATATATATATATATATATATATATATATATACATATGTATTTATGTATATATATATATATATATATATATATATATATATATATATATATATATATATATATATATATATATATATATACTTATATATATTTACACACACGCACACACACATATATATACATATATATATATATATATATATATATATATATATATATATATATATATATATTTATATACATATATTTTTATATATTTATATACATATAATTATATATATGTATATATATTTATATATATATAGATATATACATATATTTATACATATATACATATATACATATATATATAGTATATATATAGATACATATATACATATATATATGTATATTTATATATATATATATATATATATATATATATATATATATATATAGAGATAGATATAGATATAGATATATACATATATTTATACATATATACTGTACATATATGTAGTATATATATACATATATATATATATATATATATATATATATATATATATATATATATATATATAAATATATATATATATATATATATATACATATATTTATACATATATACATATATATAGTATATATATACATACATATATACATATATATATATATATATATATATATATATATATATATATATATATATATATATATACTTATATTTATACATATAGACTGTACATATATGTAATATATATATATATATATATATATATATATATATATATATATATATGTATATATATATATATTTATATATATATATATATATATATATATATATATATATATATATATATATATATATATATATATATATTTATATATATATATATATATATATATATATATATATATATGTATATGAATATATATATATATATATATATATATATATAGGTATATATATATATAGGTATATATATATATATATATATATATATATATATATATATATATATATATATATATATATATATTGTGCTTCTTATTATCATCTTTATTAATATTATTATTTTTATTATTACTAATATTATTATTATTATTATTATTATTATTATTATTATTATTATTATTATTATTATTATTATTATTAGTGTTATTGTTATTATTATTATTATTATTATTATTATTATTATTTATTTTATTATTTCATTGTTTCATTATTTTACTGTTTTTTTGTTTCACTGTTTTTAAATTTTTCTATTTTTCAATATTCTTATTTTACTATTTCACTATTTCTCTATTTCACTATTTAACTATTTTATCTTATTTTATTATCTTATTATTTTATATTTTATATTTTATATTTTTATATTATTATTTTATTGTTTCATTATTTTATAATTTTATTTTCTAGTTTTATAATTGCAATATTTCAATATTTTAATATTTTACAATTTTGATATTTTATCATTTTAATTTTTCAATATTTTAGTATTTTGATATTTTGATATTTTCTTATTTTAATATCTCAATATTTTAATATTTTAATATTTCAATATTTAAAAATTTGAATATTTCAATATTTTAATATTTTAGTATTTGAATATTTTAATATTCCAATATTTTAATACTTTAATATTTTAATATTTCAATATTTTATTATCTTAATATTTTGATATTTTGTTATTTTAATATTTCAATATTTTAATATTTCAACATTTTGATATATTAATATTTAATTGTTTTATTATTTAGACTTTTGTTGTTTTATCATTTTATTATATATAATTTTATCATTTCGTTATTTTAATATTTTATTATTTTGATATTATATTGTCTTATCATTTGAATACTTCCATAATCTAATATTTTAATATCCTATTAAATTATCCTATTATTATTATTACGATTATAATTATTGTTATTATTATTGTTATTATTATTTTTATTATTATTATTATTATTATTATTATTATTATTATTATTATTATTATTATTATTATTATTATTATTATTATTTTATTTTCTAATATTTTGTTGTTTTACTATTTTACTATTTTGCTTACTTATTATTTTATTATTTTGTTATCCTATTTTGTTGTTGTATATTATCTCATCTCATCCGATCATTATTATTATTATTATCATTATTATTATTATCATTATTATTATTATTATTATTATTATTATTATTATTATTATTATTATTATTATTATTATTATTATTATTATTATTATTATTATTATTATTATTATTATTATTGCTGTTGTTGTTACTAAAAATCTTATAATTTCTTTAGTGCTTGATTATTTGGTTATTTTATTTTTTCATTATTTTTTTACTTTTTCATTTTACTATATTATTTTTTTAGTTACATTATTATTATTATTATTATTATTATTATTATTATTATTATTATTATTATTATTATTATTATTATTATTTTTATTATTATTATCATTATCATTGTTATCATTTTTAATGATTCATTTTCACTATCATTTTCTTATTAATATTATTATTATTATTATTATTATTATTATTATTATTATTATTATTATTATTATTATTATTATTATTATTATTATCATTATTTTTTATTATTCTATTATTATGGTTATTATTAATGTTATTTTTATCATTATTGTTATTATTGTTATTATCATTATTATCATTATTATCATTATTATTATTATTATTATCTTTTATTTATAGTTTTATTTTCATTTTTATTATTATTATTATTATTATTATTATCATTTTTATTATTATTATTATTATTATTATTATTATTATTATTATTATTATTATTATTATTATTATCTTTATACATTTATTATTTTCATTATTATTCTTTTTTCAATTAATTATTTTTATTATTCTTATTTTACTACTTTATTATTTTTTAAGTTATATCATTATTATTATTATTATTATTATTTTTAGTTTTATTATTATTATTTTTTTTTTAATTATTATTTCCATTATTCTCGTTATTTAGATTTTATTATTATTATTATTATTATTATTATTATTATTATTATTATTATTATTATTATCATTACTCTCTTTGTCATCATCATCATCATCATCATTTCCATCCTTTTACATCATTATTATTATTATTATTATTATTATTTTTATTATTATTATTATTATTATTATTATTATTATTATTATTATTATTATTATTATTATTGTAGATGGCCTCCATGATCGATAAAAAAAAAATCCGTGAAAAGTAGATATTCGGTAATTAACACAATAAAGCATTATACTTTGTTTATAGATTCCTTTTTCACGAGGACTCATACAGATCTTTTTTTGTAAATTCTCCAAATGTAGATATTCGAAATTAGCCAGAAGAGTATTATACTTTGGTTATAGATTGCTCTCCCCGAAGGACTCATAGAACTCTTTTTATTTTTGAATTCACGATATCGAAATATAAAATTTTGAATGTAAAAATGTATAGTTATTTAATGTTACTTCCATATCCATTCACCCTAAACTTTTGATAATGGTATAATATAATTCACTTAATGTGTAATATTATCTGATGTGTAGAATTTGTCATGAACCATAATTACAAATTTCCTAAAAACAGAATGCGTAAGTTTTTATAATAACTTAATTGAAATTAAAGATATATTTTTCATAATTCAAATATAACTTGATTCAGGATGTATGCCTTTTCTGGAAAGCAAATAGCCTTTACTTTTGGTCCTGATAGTGTCTAGAAGGGATTCTTAAAGGGTCGTTAACTTTGATACGGGGTCGCGGGTAGATTTGTATCATCTTGACCTTTGGGGCATAACATCGAAAAATCTTTAAAATGTCAAAGCATGATTAATAGAGTACTCTGTTAATCTTGATGTCAAAGGTTGTTGTTTCGGTATCTATAACGAAGAATCCACGGTGAAATTCGAAAAAGTTTATTTCAGAGGAACCCGTCATTTTTAATTTTTACTTTACATTAAGGTCTTCTTTTTCAGGTCCAAAACAGAAGGGGAACCTTACTCTGTACAGGACCTCCACAGTCCTTTTATTTTATGCATTCCAAGGCATTCAGCATTTCTCTCCGCATATTGCTCGTTTATTGTCAAATCCACACTACCGAAACACTTAGAGAACAAGAAAGACTTATGTTTCCTCTTGAAAGCCTTAATATTTTCATTCTTTCAGATGGCTAGTGGGAACTTATTGTATAGTCCCGAGGCCCCAAATATTTAAAGGTTTTGCAGCCAGCAGTAATATGCGACGTAACTTATTTTTATAAAAAAAAAATAATATAGTAGGTAGAATGAAAGCGAAAAAAGGAAAAGCTAAACAAAAAATAAAACTAGGCTTTTTCTTCCGGGAAATGTTTACCAAAGAGAAATGAAAAAGGTTTCATGATATAAAGTTTGGATTTTACGAAAACCTTCTAACTTTGAAAAAACTAAATCGATAATCAACATCTTCCATTCAATAGTTGCCACAAAAAGAATGTAGTCAACGAGATGAGGAAAATTGAAATCCTCCTCCTCTCTCTCTGGAATATACTCCTATCCGGAGATTTTAACTTTCCTTTCGTGGATTGGAAAGAACGGATAGAAGAAAGTGGTTGTATGTATACATATAAAAAAGAGAGTAATAGTAGCGCAGAAGATAAGAGGCAATTTGAAAAGCTTCAAGATATGCTATTAGAACATAATATGCAACAAATAAACCACATTCCAACAAGAAAGGAAAATGTCCTAGATCTAGTATTTGTGAATGAGGTGAATTATGTTAAAGAAATAATAGTGTATAACACGGGAATTTCAGACCACAATGTCATAGAATTGATAGTTCATTCCAAAGCAAGTGATCACAGAATTAATAAAAGCACAAAACTTTGGGAAGGATATGGAAAATATAACTTTTACAGTAAGAATATAAAATGGTCAGAAATAAATGAAGAACTGAATAAAGAATGGAAAAATGTATTTATAAGTGATAATATACAGGTAAATACGGATATACTGTACAAAATACTGGAGAAAATTGTTGAAAAATATGTACCGAAAAAAAACAATAAACAAAAGACGTGCATACCAAGAGACAGAAGGATCTTATTTCAGAAAATTAAAAAGTGGAAGAAAAATCTTGCAAAAGAAAAAAATGTGTGGAAAATGATTGAAATAAAATGTAAGATAGAAAATGCAGAACAAAAGATTATGCAGTCGAAAGAAAATGAAAAAAGGGACTTAGAAGAAAGGACACTTCAAAATATAAAAAGAAACCCCAAAGTACTTTACTCCTATGCAAAAAAGATGAATAAAAGGAGAATAGAAATAGGCCCTCTAAGAATTGAAGGACGGCTAACGAATGAAAAAAAGGAAATATGCAACATATTAGCAGAAAAATATAAGAGTGAGTTCACGCCAAGAATTGCGAATGAGAATAATGAAACAGAAATGAGAGAAGAAAATGTTGAATATCTAACGGATATAGATATTAATGAAGCAGATATTGTCACGGCTATAAACGAAATTAAAAATGGATCGGCAGCCGGACCAGATGGAGTTCCAGCGATTTTGTTAAAAAAAACTGCAAACACTATCGCGAAGCCACTTGCAATACTGCTAAGACAGAGTATAGATATGAGCGAGATATATGTTAAACATAAATTAGCTTATATAACCCCTATCTTCAAAAGTGGATCAAGACTAGAGGCAAGCAATTATAGACCTGTTAGTCTAACATCACATATTATGAAAGTGTATGAGAGGGTAATAAAAAAGAAAATAATGAACCATTTGGTCAAAAATAATTTGTTTAATATGGGTCAACACGGTTTCGTACCTGGAAAAAGTACACAGACCCAACTGATAGCTCACTATGAAAACATATACAATAATATGATAAATGAAAAAGACACAGATGTGATCTATCTAGATTTTGCAAAAGCCTTTGACAAAGTAGACCATAACATATTGGAGAAAAAAATGAGAAAGCATAATATTGTGGGAAAGATAGGAAAATGGGTAAAAGAATTCCTGCAAAACAGAAAACAGATAGTGGTTGCAAATGACGAGAAATCAGATGAAGCCCAGGTAATATCTGGTGTGCCCCAAGGTACGGTATTAGCTGCACTGCTATTTGTTATTATGATCTCAGACATAGACTGTGATGTTGAAAACTCCGTAGTGAGAAGTTTCGCCGATGACACAAGAATAAGTAGAGAAATTACTTGTGATGAAGATAGGAACTCACTACAAAGAGATCTAAACAAAATATATGAATGGGCGGAGATAAATAGGATGGTATTTAACTCTGATAAATTCGAATCAATAAATTATGGAAACAGAGAAGGAATGGTGTATGCATACAAGGGACCTAATAATGAGACAATCACAAACAAGGAAGCAATTAAAGACCTTGGTGTAATTTTAAATAGGAATATGTTATGCAACGACCAAATAGCAACACTGTTGGCTAAATGTAAAGCAAAAATGGGAATGTTATTCAGACACTTTAAAACAAGAAAAGCTGAACACATGATTATGCTTTACAAAACTTATGTGCGTAGTACACTCGAGTACTGCAATGTGATATGGTACCCACACTACCAAAAGGATATTGCGCAAATAGAGAGTGTACAAAGGTCCTATACTGCTAGAATAGAAGTTAAGGACCTTGATTACTGGGAAAGACTGCAATTTTTAAAACTATACAGTCTAGAAAGGAGAAGAGAACGCTACATGATAATACAAGCATGGAAGCAAATAGAAGGAATTGCTGAAAACATCATGGAGCTTAAAGTATCAGAAAGAGCAAGCCGAGGTAGATTAATAGTACCAAAAAGCATTCCAGGTAAACTGAGAAAGGCGCACAGGACATTAATCCACTACGCACCAGCATCGATAATGCAGCGACTATTTAATGTGCTGCCAGCTCATCTAAGAAACATATCAGGAGTGAGCGTAGATGCGTTTAAAAGTCAGCTCGATAAATACCTAAGATGCATCCCAGACCATCCAAGACTGGAAGATGCAAAATACACCGGAAGATGTATTAGCAACTCTCTGGTGGATATACGAGGTGCCTCACACTGAGGGACCTGGGGGAACCCAAACAAAAAATAAGGCAAGGTAAGGCAAGGCTCTCTCTCTCTCTCTCTCTCTCTCTCTCTCTCTCTCTCTCTCTCTCTCGTGGTAAAAATTAAATATATATTAGCGGAAAATACAGGAATTGAGTTTCTGATATGAATCAACTGAGAAAATTGGAGAGACTAACTACAATTTGACGAGTCAAGAATTGCTGTAGGTTGATAATTGAACGGAAGTACGCAGGCGCTCCAATAATCACTAACATAATCACTAACATCAGTCAACTGATGAGGTTTTCCTACAGTATATATTCATGAGATTACTGCTGATATGTTTTATATATTTTATCGGGATGCTGTTATTGCAAAAAGTATTTTCCCCCTTTAAGTTCAATTATAAGGAGATGATTTTAAATGTACGAAAAATAGTTGTAAAATAGTTTTATTGAGTCAGCTTCTGGGGCCTTACAGCGACCAACAGGTCACCAGCTCCATTATTCATGTTTCTTGACCACCTATTTTAAACTTGCTCGAGATTGATCCCAAACCTTCAACCCCTGCAACATCTCATTCTATTTAAGGTAACTGAAATGGTTACGGAAATATATGCCGATATACTCCTTTAGGTTTGTGTAATTGAACACCGAAATATAGCCCATGGGGCTAACGAGCGTAGCGAAATAACAGTAGTCTGCTTGCCAGAACATAGGAGTAGTAAGACAATGTTTAATCGTGAGTGAAGCGAGCATACGACAGAGTAAGAAACTATAAATAATTAGCCTATTGAATAACGAGGTATTTGTAATATTATAACAAACACTGCTTCGAACGACTCAACCCCCTTAGAAAATGGGATGGGATATCCCGTTTTCTATGCCTCCGGAAGTCTGACAAGAAAGAAAAGAAAAGAAAAAAACTTCAGTGGCTTATCGGTATTTCATTACTATTATTCGAGTTTGATTATGGTAACTACGGTAATTACGATGATTGGTATGTTAAGGTTAGACAGCTTCTTATATTTTACCCGTTCTTTGTACTCTAGCCCTGAGTCAATATACAGTAGATACAGTCTGTTCAACTCAGACGGTGGGGGCTCCAGGAGCCAATGCCGGGACGCTATTGGAGGTGTTTCGCCAATTTTCTCCATTGAATTAACATGGGGGTATTTAGTTTTTATATATTGCATGGCGTGTTAGATAAATTATTCTAAAACCTCTTACATGCATGATGTTTGTCTGATACCCAGAGTGGCATTTATTCACCTAGCATTGTTTTATTTTCAAGATATAGCAAATTCATTACAGATAATTACTATATTTTTTCACTGTTTTTGCAATTCATTTGTTTATCTATACAATGTTTTGTTGTATTCTCTTCAAGTCCATTTTTAAAACAGGAAAACTTAGTTCTCTCTCTCTCTCTCTCTCTCTCTCTCTCTCTCTCTCTCTCTCTCTCTCTCTCTCTCTCTGGTAATAATATACACAAGATTATAGATAATTGTTAAAAAGGCTTTTATTCTTTTGCTGATTTTATGGCATTTTTTAAAACAATTTTTTTCATTGATGATAAAACCTAGAAAGATAACATTATTTATATTTTCCAAATCTTTTTATGAATACCAATTTTCATAATAAAGAGAAAATGTGTATAGAGTGTAAAAAGAATACTACTGTACTTACATTCGATAAAAAAAAAGATATTAAAATATATGAATGATATTATATAGATTTTATGGAAATAAAGGATTAAACTATGTAGAATATGGTAGAGAGGCCACATTTCGTGAAAATTTCATATTAACAATATATATATATATATATATATATATATATATATATATATATATATATATATATGTATGTATGTATGTATGTATATATATATTTATATTTATATATATATATATATATATATATATATATATACATTATATATATATATATATATATATATATATATATATATATATATATTTAATCTACATACATAATGTATATATTTATATATATAATCTACATACATACATATATACATAAATATGCACATACATACATACATACATATACCACACATCTATATATATATATATATATATATATATATATATATATATATATATATATATATATATATATATATAT
>NC_090763.1:3364251-3376751 GCF_036898095.1 Palaemon carinicauda
ACTTTACTGCACCCCTGTTGAACGGCATCCTGTAGGTGAAGAATGATTAGAGTGTCAGCCTCCTCATGTGTGCATGGCACTAGAGCTGACACATCCTGGCAATTGGAGCAAAGAATTCCAGTGCCTTGTGTGGTGATGAGATGTTTTTTGGTGTCAATTTCTGCAACATTAGAAGCCAAGAAGGAGAATAGCTCTGTCTTGTTGTCATCAATGCGGAGAAACTCTTGCAAATTTCCAGGAACTGCACTTGATGGCTTAACTCGTCTCCTAACTCAGTTTCCTCTTTTGCTACGAGTGTCTGCCTTCAACCTGTCTGCCATATACAAATCCCAGACAATGTCAAGTCTGTCCACATGCTGCAGCTGGGATGTGACATATGGCACGAAGACATCGGAGGCATAACTTTGGAATGTCTTCGCAGTCCCTGGTCGCAGCATGTTGATGCTGCCAGCACCATCCATGATATCGACATGTACTCTGGGGGTGGAGAGATCCTCTTTCACTGGAACAAAGTTTTCTAGGCAGGCATCAAGTTAGACTTGCTGCCAATATTGAAGCCTCCCATCTGTGACAGGGACAGTGGACAGTCCAGGTTTTCGTGTTGAAAGAACTCGTCCAAATCACCATGGCATATCTGGGAGGCAATGAATAGTCTGGAGAAGAGCGAACAGTCATTCCTCAGAGATGACATCTGAAACTGTTTCTTTGACTTCTCTGTGACTGATGGTCAATTGAGATGAAAATTTTTTCACTTGATGGGATCTGTGATAGGCACTGTATGGTTCACAAGCCTCTCTTTAACATAGGTCTCAAACTGCTCGAGTGCAGCTTTCTCTATTTGTCGCACTGTGTCTGAAACTGCTATTCCACAATATGTTTGCTGTCCAGAAACAGGAGATCACTGCTGTATTCAGCAAACGGGTTCCCCATTTCTTCTATGGCCCAGCTCAGTGATCGCACATCTTGTGCATGTTTTTCTGTTCATGAAGAAGTACATCTGTGTTCTGCCTCTGCTCGGTAGATCCTTCAAATTCCTGAATTAAATGAGCCATCTTGGGACCAGAAACCATCCAACGACGAAGAGCAGCAGGGTTCTCTGTCAGGCCCACAGCACTGCTGTCTCCTTTCACAGAAGTATTGTTCTGCTCATGGGCCTAGTTAATAGCAAAAGCAGAGAATGCACGTTTTGACTTCTTGACTACAAATTTCCCCTTCAGAAACTTAGCATAGACATCGTGATTGAGCTTCTTCAGTGACTCATGTTTCATATGTGGATATGCACCGTTCTCAAGTAGTGTATATGGTCCACAGCGAAAAAACAAGGGACCATCTTGGACGGGGCCTCTATGTATAGCATGAAGTCAGCCTCACGTATCGCTCTCGTGTAAACCAACATAGCCAGCTCCAGCTGAAGGATCAAGTATCAGAACTTAAATTGAGGACATTCCTCAAACCTTGCATCAGACTAGTCTTCAAATAACACCACTTCCCTTGCATCTTCCTAGGTCTGGATGTAGTCACTATAGGCACTCTGCAGAAGTAGATACAGACTGCTGGCTGTGACTTGGTGAGCCTGTCTTTTTCGTATCACGTGGGATGCTTTCAAAAATGAATTTGCTGTTCCACTGGTAGCAACCCCAGCCTGAACTAGTGCTCCTGTCCAGCTCCTGCCCTCCAGAAGATCTCCAAGGATCTTGAGGGATGTCATTTTGATGTGTAGGCTACCAAACATTACTATTAATCGATCCTTGATATAAGTTGTAGGCCAGCTCCATTGGATCTGCTTTGCCAGAGTGTAGAGTGGCTGGTCACATGTGAGAACTGGGATCTGGCCAGGGTTTAGGATATCGACTGCCGTCTTCACGATGTCCATTGATTGGCGGATCATGGCTACGGAGTGTGCCTCATGATGGAAAAGGGGTAGCAAGAAAGTGATAGCCACATTCACATCTTGTGGTCTTGGTGCCTCTTGGCTTGCATAGTATGCAGCCCCGGAGATCATCTCGTCCTCCTTCAGGGTGTCAGTCCACCACCTGTTTCAGGGGCTCCAGCCAACTAGCTGTAAAGCAGAAAGTAACATAATTATTTAAGCAGGTAAATGTATGTACGATTGTCACGATTGAAAGTTTGTTAAGGACCTAATTTAAAGCATGACAATGTTTAATGAATAATTAAAACCTACCGATATTCCTTCTGCAAGGCTTAAGGTATGAGCTTACAAGTCAGCTCGGTCAGGACCTTCTTGCTTTGGCCCCTGTGGGTGTTGCCTTGGGAGAGCAACAGGAGGTACTTTGGTGTAGGTATGGAAGAGAGATGCTGACATCTTGGCACCAGCAGCATCAAAATAGGTGTGGGCAACAGCCCGGGAAGCTCCAGTGAAGTCGTCTGGGTATTGAAACAGCGATATTCCAGTGCCCTGGAATGAGTCATGCGTTGTGGTCAATGTTATCAACTGCAGCAGTCGTGAAGAGACCACCTTTCAGCTCACGAGGACACTGAGTCCCAGATCATACAAACGGTCTACCAGTTCACGCTTGCGAATCTTCGTGTGGACCATTACACCCAGGTAGATAAGCAGAGGTATTTCCCTTCTTTGGTTGTGCCTTGTGGTACATGGAGCCTGCTGTTTCTCCCGACGTTGTACCATGCTACTGGATATAAATAGCTGAGAAATTGTTAGCACTGGCTGGGACATTTTTGAAGAGGAAGACAGTGCCTTGATGTTTGGCCCATTCATCACCATAGCAACTATTGCTAACAGAGATAGTGGAGCAGAATTTTCCTGGCCATTGGGTTCAAAAGAACCACCAAACTGGTTTTTCATCTTGAACATGTCTCTCCTCACTATGTTTGTAGCCCTGGCAAGATAAACCCCTTTATCATCAGTATCATGCTCACATGCTTTCTCAGTGCTCCTCCAACATCTTCGTTGGAAATGAGAATGACATCTCGGCCTTGCTTATGAGCTTCCATGTCTGGAAAGTAGGCCAGTATTCTCTTTTTGAGCTCAGTGGAGTGGACAAGTCCTGCAATGTCAGTCCCAAGTTGTTCTAGCCTTGTTGTGTACAGATTGCCAAGGTCGGTGAGTTTGAAGATGGGCGGCACTAAACTCTACATTTGAGTATTTTTAATGTAAGATACTAGTTCAGCAAGTGCAAGGCCATGATTCATTTTGTCCACATCAGACTCTTCAGATGTTTTGTTTTCTCTAGCTTTATTGTATAAAGAATCTAATCATGGCAGATGGTTTTACACCAACACTCTTGCGGGTGAACTTCTTTGAGCTATCAGCAGAGCAATCATCAGCATCGTCCGGGGGTTAACTCCGCTTCTCTGCATGCTGTAGTTTTGTTCTGCTATAGAGGAGCCTACATGAGTCGTGCCACTTGGCTTTGTGCTGCTGTAGTGTTTCTCCAATCCCATTCCATCATCAAGCCTTGAAAATTTGATTGATGTGGGCAAACAACCAGTCCTGTCAACACCTACAAGAAGCTCAGCAATTGTCTTGTACCCTGCTCCCTGTGTGGTACGTGTACACTCAGCTGGACAGTGAAGCACCTCTGACTTGTCTTCCTGATGAAGAATGCATTTGTTCCAAAAAGTTTCTTGACCCTCCGTTGACGTCCTGGCGTTTAGGGGATCTGTCACCTTGTAAACTTTAGCCATTGTCACACCTGAAAATAGAAAAAAAGTGGTCAAATTATGTGAAGATGATTAAATTTTGACTATAGGATAGGATTGGGTCTTTATACTATAGGATAGGCTACAAGGGAGGGAGCATAGGAATTTTTTATTAAGCTATTGTTTGTACTTCTGCTATCTACAAACACAGAAGAAATAATTCTTGGTTGTTTGATGCACTCGACGAAGTGGTCCTGATTTCAAAATTGTAACATGCTGTAAAGATGATGGTCTCATTATGTAGTTCAAACTACTAATGATTTGCAATTTCAACTATTATATGAACAGTATAATTACTGATGTATGATATATAATACAAAATGAAAACTTTCCCACACCTAGAATTGATTTAACCTACAATATTAAAGAATTTCAAATGAGCGATGGCGGCCATCTTGAAAATGGCCGCCATTTTCTTCACAGGTCTAATCTGAGATTGCCCTATATCTAAATATTCTCATTGAGGCATAGCCTACCTGCACACCTAATTGCATGCTTGTTTCACCAAACCCACAATACTTTCACCTATATGCTGTACTATCAGGGAGAATCACTCGTCAGAGGTCTCTTAGTGTTACCATGACAAAACAAATTAAGGGTTCCATTTCTCACCACTTCTTAGGAAATGGGCGGAGCCTTGTCCAACCCTAGCGAATGCTTAAAGATATTACCAATCGAGTTGCCATATTTCATACTGTGGTATCATTTGACATCCCGGGTATCCAATAGAAATACACAATCACACACACACACTCACACACACATACACAATATATATATATATATATATATATATATATATATATATATATATATATATATATATATATATATATATATGTGTGTGTGTGTATGTATAATCTGTAAAAACATGTAGAAATTAACAGAGTGGCATAGCTTAACAATTGCTTCTGTTAGCAGCTACATTAGATTGTTTGGAGATCCGACCGTATTCTTGTTAGCTTTGTTTATGGCTCCATGCTGTAAAATATTCATAAAAAAACACCATATATACGATACGGGAACTGAGGACATTGAGAGAGAGAGAGAGAGAGAGAGAGAGAGAGAGAGAGAGAGAGAGAGAGATTTTACAGTAGCTAATATAGTAATTTGTCACCATATAAATTGATTTCTAGTCATTCATGCATATCAAAAGATATTTTCGCTTGATATTGCAATGTTTTCAATAAGAATTATTGTATTATGGTTTAAAAAAATCATCCGTATTTTTGAAATGCTATATTGATTGCCAAAGACTTTCATCGGCCTCTAGATATTCATAGATAGCAACATTTAGTAAAATATTTAAGGATATTTTACTGTAAAATATTTCTCAAGTCATTCAGATTCAAGGGGATATGCTAGCTCAGTCTAGTCCGCAAGCCACTTGACCTTTATTCATCAATTTTTTTTTTACCTTCCCTTTTCGGCCCTTATTTGGGGCCAAAAATAGTTAGCATTGACATTTAAATAGCTGGAATCTTAAATATATACAGTAGATTCTTTGTGTTGCTAATTCAATCTTTATTCTACGAGCTTTGATAGGCTTAATAATTATCATTATCTCTATCTCTATCTCTATCTCTATCTCTATTAAAAGTTCATTATATATGAGTTAGAAATAAAGTGACTAGCTATATTTCGACAAGTAAAGAATTGCTGTAGGTTGATGACTAAACAGATGGATACAGGCACTAAAACAATTACAGACATAACTCAAGAGGTAGGCAACTAATGAGGTAATTGTAGAGACTACTGCTGAAATGTTTTATATATTTCATTGGGATGCTGTTATTGCATAAAGCATTTTTACCCTATTAATTTAATTATATAAAGAACATGGTTTGAAATACATGAATAATAGCTTGAAATTGAGTCAGCTTCCGGGGGTCTTCCAGCTCTCCAAGGCCCCAGTCATGTTTTTCGACCCCTCCTTTTTGAGGTTGTTGGTGATTAAGATTGATCCCCAACCTTTAACGTCTGCAACTTCTGAATCTATATAAGGTAAGTGAAGTGGTTAACCAAAAGGTTACGGAAATATTTTCCGATTTACTCATTTAAGTTTGTGTAATTGATAGTTAACACCGAAATACCAGCCCATGGGGCTAACGCGCGTAGCGAAACATAGTCTGCTTGCTATAACATAGGAGCAGTGAGATAATGGTTGTCGTGAGTGAAGCGAGCATACGGCAGTGCATAAACCAATAATTAATCAGCTCATTTAAGTACCGAGGTATTTGTAATATTGTAACTGTTTCCAACTACTGGACTCTATAGAAAATGGGATGGGAAATCCCATTCTCTATGCCTCCGGAAGTCTGAAAAAAACCTGACTGTTTTGACAGTATTTCATTACTAGTATTCGATTTTTATTACGGAAACTTTTTAATTGGGATGATTGGCATGTTGCTGTTAAGACAGCTTCTTTTATTTTACTAGTGTGTGTATTCTCCTCCACAAACCCCTGATTTCCCACTGTGGAACGCCATTATTTTAGTTATTTAAGGGATGGTCAAATTTGTTGAAAACACACTATTTGAGCAATTATTTATATATATATATATATATATATATATATATATATATATATATACTGTATATATATATATATATATATATATATATATATATATATATATATATATATTTATATATGTATATATATATGTAGATATATATATATATATATATATATATATATATATATATATATATATATATATATATATATATATATATACAGTATATATATATATATATATATATATATATAGTGTATATATATATATTATATATATATATATATATATATATATATATGTATATATATATACAGTATATATATATATATATATATATATATATATGTATATATATATACAGGATATATATATATATATATATATATATATATATATATATATATATACTGTATACATACATATATATATATATATATATATATATGTATATACAGTATATATATATATATATATATATATATATATATATATATATGTATATACAGTATATATATATATATATATATATATATATATATATATATATATATATATATATATATATATATATGTATATGCAGTATATATATATATATATATATATATATATATATATATATATGTATATATATACAGTATATATATATATATATATATATATATATATATATATATATATATATATATATATATATATATACAGTGTATATATATATATATATATATACAGTGTATATATATATATATATATATATATATATATATACAGTATATATATATATATATATATATATATATATATATATATATATATATATATATATATATATATATATGTATATATTCATATTATATACAAGAGTTTGATTGGAATTGTAATTTTACTACATTATCTCAGTAACAATTCGTACCATTTTTTTTTTAAGTAGATTTAGGATAACTCGATAAAAAAATCAGTGAACTGTCGAACTGTCGTTACCTTGTTTCCACATGTTATTAGTTTTTTTCTGTAATCCTCGAGGAACTTTCCAATGCTCTTGTTTCTGTCAGTGAGCATTGAGGTCTGTGCTCGATGACTTCAAGTCATTAAGTAATTTACTATTCAATTGTGATGATCATCATCTTTCAGTGTTGCGACGCTAAATTAATTTTCCTGTGAATTATTGTTCCCTTTCCATTCATATTTTAAATGTGCGTTAATGTGATTCTTCTTCGGAAGACCACATTGAATTCTCACTTGAATATTCACAGAAGAGGGACCGTGGATGAGACCGTTGAACTTCAATTTCCCAAACTTCAGGTGAGGATTCAGGTGTATTATGTTGTAAGTGTTCTGCATTTTCAGTTTTTTTATGTAAATTGATTTATTCCTTTGGAATAGTTTTTGCATTTTTCATATTAGTGTACAAGACTTACATGAAATATGCCTGCTTTGGAAACTTTTTTTTTTCATTGTTTTTTTGGATTATTGGGGATAAGTTGACATTTGCCCAAAGTCGACCCATAAGATTAGGAAATAGGATGCCTGGTGTGGCGCTCTGAACTCGAGTAACCAACCGAGATGATATGCGTATATCAGGCCATTCTAGAGAAAAGTTTTGTGTTTTGGTAGAGCTCTTTATAAAAAGTCATCAGAATTTTGCAAAGTCTGTGCATTCTGTTACATTTATTTTACCCGAGTCTCTTTAACGCCATGAACCACATGTTTACAAAGAGCCTTTGCTCAATCTTATTATTAGGGTAATTTCTGTTAACTGAAATTCAACTGCGCATAAGATTATACCGAGAAACATAAGCGGTCTCCAAACAGTAAAAGGGAGTTGGTTTGTTTTTTTCTCTTTCTACAAACTTTAACCTGATTATTTGTTAGTCCAAGCAGACGAGTCATTGCCATTC
Organism: Palaemon carinicauda; assembly: GCF_036898095.1. NCBI lineage: Eukaryota > Metazoa > Arthropoda > Malacostraca > Decapoda > Palaemonidae > Palaemon > Palaemon carinicauda. The sequence goes on from NC_090763.1 coordinate 3,372,351, forward strand.
GTTACGACCTTCGATACAAGTTTCTTGTTCCATTTTTACTTCTGAAGATCTTTAGTAAGGAACCTGATTTTTCATCGCCCATTGATGTCACGTGACGATTTTATTATTTTATTCTCTTATTTTATTATTTATTATTATCTCATCTCATCTTGTTTTTATTATTATTATTATTATTATTATTATTATTATTATTATTATTATTATTTCTTTATAGTTTGATTATTTTATTATTTTAGTATTTCATTAATTCATTATCTTATTTTTGCATTATTTTTTTTACTTAATCATTTTACTATTTTATTATTTTATTTCATTATCCTATTATTATTATTATTATTATTATTATTATTATTATTATTATTATTATTATTATTATTATTATTATTATTATTATTTTCATTCTTATTTTTATTTTTATTCATATTTTTATTTTTATTGTCATTATTATTATCATTATTCTTACTATTTTTATTATTATTATTAATATTATTCTTATAATTCTTCTTCTTATTATTATTATTTTAGATGGCCTGCATGTTCGATAAAAGAAAAAAAATCCCCGAAAGGTAGATATTCGAAATTAACCCCAAAAGCATTATACTTTGTTCATAGATCTCTCTTCTGGAGGACAAATAGAGGTGTTTTTGCAAATTCCCAGTGTAGATATTCGAAATTAGCCCAAAAAGCATTATACTTTGATTATAGATTGCTCTCCCCGAAGGACTCATAGGTCTTTTTTTATTTTTCAAATTCACGATATCGAAATATCAAATTTGAATGTAGAAATATATAGTAATTCAATGTTAATTCCATTTCCATTTACCCTAAACTTTCAATGTTATAATATAACTTACATAATGTGTAATGTTATCTGATGTTTAGAATTTATTATGAACCACAATAACACATTTCCTAAAAACAGAATGCGTAAGTTTTTATAATAACTTAATTAAAATGAGATTTTTGTTCATAATTCAAGTATAAGTTCATTCAGGATGTATTGCCTTTTGTGAAAAGCAAATATCCTTTACTTCTGGTCCTGATAGAATCTAGAAAGGGTTCTTAAAGGGTCGTTAATTTTAAGATACGGGGTCGGGGGTCAATTTGCTGCTTTATTCTGCGATAAAGATCTCACCGACAATAGATTTGTATCAACTTGACCTTTGGTTCAGATAAAAAAAAAACATCTGGTACTTCGGCCACCGACCTTTTGAGTCGATAGCATCCAAAAACAATAGTAAATATGTCAAAGATTGTTGTTTCGGTATCTATAACAAAGAATCCATGGTGAAGTTCGAAAAAGTTTATTTCAGTCTATCCCGTCATTTTTAATTTTTGAAACCATCTGTAACTATTCTCGTGTCAGTACGAGTTGCTGGCTGCAATTGCAGTTGATGAAGTCACTATCTTTGACGAAGGATTTTAACTGATCTTGCAAAACAGGTTAGTGTGCTTGGCTGAAATAAACAATTCACCTTTGTGAGTAAACTGAATTGTCTTTACTTTCCGGATTCTTTTCCATACTTGGTACCAGAATTTTGCTCATCTATAGGGATATGATGTACAACTAATAGAATTGACAGTTTTATTTCATGCCCATCAGTGAACACTGTACTAAAAAATATAAATAAATTTACAAAATTTGAACTTTTCAATTCCAAACTTCATTAAAGAACATTTCATTCAACTCCAAATTATACAATAGAATAAACTATCTAAAGGATTTAATTCCAAATTGTACGAAATCTCACAAAAGTTAAAATAATTAAACTGGAAATTATTTACTTCCAATCTTTACAAAAAGATCAAACTCATATTTAAAGTAAACATCCATTATTATAGACACCTAAGTAAAAAGTATGGTATAACAATAATAGTGAACTTGATCATAGGCCTGGTGCCTCTAAACACTATTTATGGAAATATCGATTTTCTTCTTAAAATCTTATATTCTAACAGATTTTTGCAATACAAGGCTAAAGCCTTTGGCACAAGATTCACACACGAATATCTATGAAAAAAAAAAAAAACTACAGCTAGAAATGAAGACAAAAAAATGATAACGATTAGCACTATCTAAAGTTCCCTCGCTAGAGTTCTTCCAAAAAACAGTATTCTGGAACATAACGGACCAACAAGGCTGTGGTTTTATCTACTCGCTTGAGCCATCCTTCGGCATCGTTCACTTTTTTCAAGACGAGTTCTCTCACATCCGGACACCTCCGGAGAACTCCCGTGAGATGGTCTGCATAGTGCTTGGTTATTGGCACATTTTTCAGGTGTAAAGTGTCTATGCCCTCAAAGCAGTCAGTGCTCATAAGATGGATATCATTGGCCAGACCGCCAGAAAGCTTAAGATATCGAACGTTTGGAGCTGCTTTGATGATCTTCCTCAATAACGTATTTACTCTGACAGAGTTCATTTGCAGCTCCCCACGAAACACGATCTTTGTTAGTTCCGGGAGAGTGTTGATCTTCCCTTCGAGAAAGGGTGATATATCAGAAAAATTCACAACATTAAAGTTGAGGGTAAATTCCCTCAAAACGGGGCACAAGTTTAAGCAATGCAGGCCTTCTCTCATGTCTATCGCCATGGTCACCTGAACCGTGAGTATCAAGAGGGTCCTACCCACGTTTGATAGAAGAAGCGAGAATCTTTGCCTTCCTGCTTGCAGCCCTATTTCAAAATTCCGATGCAAGTATTGGGTTGCCTCTGGGTCGTAATGGTGTGTCATATCTGGATAAATATATAACTTTAGCCCATCAAAGTTGCCATAAGAACGTGTCAGGTAAGTTTCAATATTAGATCTCACAAACCAGAAGGATGGACCACCGAGCTCCAAGACTTTTATGTTGCAGTACGTGTCATAGTTCAGGAACTTAACAGAACGCCTCCTGAGCATTGGACTGGCATGTATCAGAGGAGCAAAGTGTCTCGTAAAGTTCGATGTAAGGAGGCCACGGCGATCCTCACTCAAAGGCATGTTACAGAACTTGTGGAAGTCTGGTTCTCCGACTTCGTTGACCACCAACTTTGTATAGAACCTTCTTACTGCATTTCCAATCAGTTGGAAGCTTTCGGTTCTCGTAGAGCAGCAGATGAACATCCTTTTCAGATTAGGAAATGTGATGTCACTGCCCGTTGGAGGACTTTTATAATCTTCCCAAGTGATGTCCCTTTTGGATTTGCCCTTGAATAAAAACTTGAATAAGTCACTTCTGCGGATGTGGGGGCCGTGCCTCTCTATTCCTATCTCAGTGAGTCTCTCACTGCACATCTGCACGATCAAAGGTATGCCCTTTTCTCCTATGAAGGGGTCCCGTACGAAAATCTTCTCCAGCTTTGGGATATTCAATAAAATCTCGAGAGGGCTGATAAGGGCGAATTCCAAAGACCTGGCGTCCAGAGACGACACGCGAAAAGGACCTAGACATTGTAGTAACCTCGACAGAGGTTGGCACGCTGATTCGCGTACCTGTGAAAAGCAAAAGGTTTAGAGAGCGTTTATAACCAAGCAATATATAAGGATAGCTTACTCAAGTTTCCTATCCATGTCCTTAATAAAAGATTCTCCATTTAAAATTGCATGACCTAAATTTGTGAGTTATATAGTACTTCGACCTATCATATTAACAAAGTTTATAGCGACCCTGAAACATTTAGAAAACTTATTGAAACTGTTGAATGAATATTAACTCCGAAGTATTGCATGTAAACATATTAATCACAATTCAGGGAGTTTCAAAACAATCTATGCATGACGGATATCTTTGTCATTTAATTTACCAGTGCATCGTGATTTGATATCATTGTTAACCAATGATAGAGATACATACCTCAACTGTACCCGTTGAGAAGTCACCGACGTCATAGCAAAACAACAACTGGATGACAAATTTACATAATGGGGACACAATCTGGAAATCCCCTGTCAATTCTTCCGAGTTGAGCATCTTCACGATTTCTTTACTGATCAAAGAGCGGACGCTCTTGTAGTGGGGAGGACAGAGGACACTGTCAGACCAGTAATAATCCTTCATGAATTTGATGTGTGCCTGCCAATGGAAAAATGACAGGATTAGATCATTCACAGAAATTAGTCATATTCTCACTCTAATTGATATTTTATTGGCTGATTAAATTTTGCGATACTAAACTGACTTAGGAAGAAGCATAATAAAAGCGAAAAATATAGTAAGTCTCTCAACAGCTTTGATATTGATCCCAAACATAACTCCTATGTTATTCAAATTGCTTTCGATATGGACTAAATAATGTCACAGGATAATCACTTACCACCAAACTCTCTGTAGTTTTGGCGACCTCAAACATGGGTTCATAAGTCTCGATCCCCAACCTAGCCTTCTCTTGCGTCATGAACTTGGTGTAAAATTCGTCGA
>NC_090763.1:3384251-3394052 GCF_036898095.1 Palaemon carinicauda
AAATATTCTCGGAATATCATTTACATGAAGATAATTATAATTATTTTAAAGTGATTAAGAGTATAGGTGTATGAAAGCAATTAAGCGATCGGCATAACTGTATAAATCAAATATTTATTGTCAGCCATTTACTTAAAACACTTCTATTCTTTCCCAACCTTCCTGCTTATTTCCGTTAAATATGAATCACATTTTTCATTGCTAAATACAGAGAAATTACGTACTCACTTTAAAGAAAATATATCTACCAACTAGAGTGATTATAGGTTTTTCTTATTTACTTTGTTTATCACTAACAGGAAATTTAACAGTAACATCTAGCCAAAAAGAAGAAAAAAAAATAACGAACATTTTGTAAAAGTATTTATATATTTATAATGCATAAAAGATGTTTATAAATCGTTACTATTATTATTATTATTATTATTATTATTATTATTATTATTATTATTATTATTATGTGTAATATCCCATTGAGAGGGTTAGGTTTAATATTTGTTGGAGTCTTCTCAAATCCATCATTTGTAGTTTTGACAGCATTAGCTTGCTTTTGCCGCTTTTATCTGGTGCTTTGTGTTTAAAGGATTTCACTACTTTCATTATCTCTGGTATTTTAAAGTCTTCTATTAATTTTAAGAAGTTGTCCTCATCCAGTCTTTGTAGATCTGGATTTTGTTACTGATTTATTCGTTCCTTATTTCCTTGTAGGAAGTTGAGGACTTCTGTTTCTGTGTCTCTGTCAAAGTTTGCATTTTCTTGGTCTGTAATTTCGAATATGCTTGCCCATGTTTCGGTTAATTTAATTCGGTTTTCCATATCTTTTACTTTATCACCATTACTGTTGATTAAGTATGCTATTTCTATTTTGGGTTTTTCCAGTAATATTTGTAGTTTTTCCAAGAATTTCCCTGAGTCTTTGTATGTTTGTCCCCGGTTTGAATCTGGAACGCACGAAACGGAATAGAACCGGTAACCTCAGGCAAGGTTCAGACAAGGCCAATATATTGGCCTTGGGTTCAGAGACCTTGACTTCAGCTTTCACAAACAAGAAAATGACCGAAAGGTCTAGATAGTGTTTAACTCAGAATTATAGAAATTAATATAATGGTAGTAATACGCACACACACACACACACACACACACACACGTATGCGTACATTCATATGTACTGTATCTCCGTTTCCGTTTTATATATATATATATATATATATATATATATATATATATATATATATATATATAGGTATGTGTGAGTGTGTATATACACACACACATGCACACACACACACACACACACATATATATATACATATATATATATATATATATATATATATATATGTCTATATATGTATATATATACATATATATACATAATAAATTTATGTATTCATATGTATTTATATGTATGCATATATATGTATATATATGCATATATATGTATTTATATGTATATATATATATATGTGTGTGTATTTATATATATATATATATATATATATATATATATATATATATATATGTACATATATATATATATATATATATATATATATATTATATATCAATATATATATATATATATATATATATATATATATATATATATATATATATATATATATATATATATATATATAAATATGTGTTTGTGTATGTCTGTATGTATATATTTTAGCCATGGAAGGAAAAATTGATAGACTTGACTGGAGTTAGTACTTTCGTCCATTATGGACATCAACAGATTCAACAATGAGGTTAAATATATAAAGACATCGAATTTATACAGGAGGAAGGGATCTAACAGCGGTCAATTTCCTTAGCATGTTTATTTAATTTCTAAGTTATAGATCGCAAAGAGGTGTTGTTGATGGACACCATAGTGAGTATAGGAATGTGATATCTGGTGTTCCTCAGTGTAGTGTTCTTTGCGCATTAAAGACTTTCTTGATAAGCAAACTTTTTGGGCAATTATAGAGAGAGATGTGTTTCTCAAAAGTAAATTTGCTGTCAAGTATCACACCTAGAATTTTAAGTTATACAGAGTTAAAGAAACATTATCAATGCTGGGATTCGGCTGTTGAGGACCCACTGTCGTTGACCTACTTACAATCATACTTTGAGTTTTGTTCGGATTCAACTTCTAGCCCATAATTAGCACCATGCCCTTCTTACAGTCTCCAATACTGTAGAAATCCCTTTATTGTAGTCAGGAAGTTCATAAGATTGGCCTTGATTTAAGTGCTGCCTTTGACCCTGTTAATCATGAGTCCCTTGTTTTCAAAATCAAACATCTTGAAGGGGTTGGGTCTTTTCTGAGGATCATAATTGAATTTTTAAGTTATAGATCGCAAAGAGGTGTTGTTGATGGGCACCAAAGTGAGACACAGTAAGCGAAAATGTATTTATTTGCCGCGACTTTAATTTCTGGATAGATATAGAATTTATTGCAATGATGGATACATCAAATTTCATGAACAAGGTTGCTAAAGCGACAACAGTCAGTATCTGATCTGTGGAGTGTCTCCAAATATTTCTGAGAAATTATTATTACTATTATTATTATTATTATTATTATTATTATTATTATTATTATTATTATTATTATTATTATTATTATTATTATTATTATCATTATTATTATTATTATTATTATTATTATTATTATTATCATTATTATTATTATTTGTTAAGCTATAACACTAGTTCGAAAAAAAATATACTATAATCCCAGAGGCTCTAAGAGGGAAAATAGCCCAGTGAGGAAAAGAAACATGGAAAAATTAAATATTTTAAGAACAGTGGCAACATTGAAATAAATATTTCCTATATAAACTATACAAAACTAACAAAACATGAAGGTAAATAGCATAGAATATTGTGCCCGAGTGTACTCTCCAGCAAGAGAATTCTAACCCAAGACAGTGGAAGACCATGGTACAGAGGCTATGGCACTATCCAAGACTAGAGAACAATGTTTTGATTTTAGAGTGTCTCTCTCCTAGAAGAGCTCCTTACCGTAGCTAAAGAGTCTCTTTTACCCTTATCAAGAGGAAAGTAGCTACTGAACAATTATAGTGTAGTAGTTAACCCCTTAGGTGAAGTTGAATTGTTTGGTAGTCTGAGTGTTGTTAGGTGTATGAGGACAGAGGAGAATATGTGAAGAATAGGCCAGACTGTTTGGGTATGTGTAGGTAAAGGGAAAGTGAACTGTAACAAGAGAGAAGGATCCAATGTAGTACTGTCTGGCCAGTCAATGAACCCCATAACTCTCTAGCAGTAGTATCTCAAGGTATAGTTGGTTCCTGGGTAACCTACTACCTTCACAACCTGTGAATATAATGCAGTAACTGTCAAGTGCGTGGCTTGTTTCTGTACACTTTACAATATCACTTAAACAATATTAAGAGGAAGTAGGTCATCTTACTGAAGAGATAATTCTTAAAGACCATGCACCCTGGTTTAAGGGCCAAATGCCAAGCGCCAAAATAGAAAACAAGAAAGAAAGAAAGATTATGGTGCAGGTTGCGCACAAATACAGCTGAAAGAGAATGTCGGAAACGTGAATACTACAGACAGAAGACTGAAGAAGCAGAATCGGCTATTATTAATTTATACAAAATATTAGACAATCACGGGAAATAAAAAGAAAAATAATCTACCTGAGGGGTTTTCTGATGAACTTGCTAAGAAATTTCTAACTCCTTTTGACAATAAAATTCAAAATATAGTTGAAATTTTTCAACGTGCTGGTTCGACCAGATTTATTCCATTTATGAGACCTTCGGAAGAAGGAAGTTACTATGAAAGTAGATTTGAGTGAGATAAAGTCTATTATCTGTTGAGTGAAATTAACATATTGTGACAATGATCCGATGCCAATATCTGACATTGTCAACAGCGACAACTTCAGTGAAATCTTTCAAGTGTTTTTATCTTGTGTTAATTGAGAATAAAGTCTTTCCAGATACTGAAAAGCTAGCAGTTGGGAAGCAAATGGTTAAGGGTAAACTAGATTCCCAATGCTCAGGTTCGTATAAATCAGTGTTTAACTTATTATTTTCATCCAAGGTTATGGAAAATGTAATCTTGGATCAGTTGCTTGAAGATTTGCAAACGGTTGAAGCCCTTCCAGATAATCAGTCTGACTACAAGCCACTGTATTAGGCAGAAAGAGCTCTGTGTTCAGTGGTGAATAGATTGCTATTATTTATGGATGAAGGCAAATGTGGAAGTCTTATCTTGTTAGATACGAGTGCTGCCTCTGATACTGTGGTACATAAAGTACTGGTTAAGGATTGTAAAACAATTGTCAATGATAGAGATGCACTTAAGGAGTTATCTTATATAGAGCATACTGTGTGCAGATTGTAAAGTCATTCTCATCTACTAAACCCGTGACAAGAGGATTTCCTCAAGGAAGTGTATTAGGTGCAGTTTTATTTAGCATTTATGCCATTGAACTCTCTCATCTGCTGAGAAGACAAGGAGTTGACTTTAAATGGCTTTCAGATGATATTCAGTTCTATATGTCCTTTTGTAATGTACGAGACACCGAAGGAAAGCTAGATGAGAAGATGTTAAAAGCTTGATGGAAGCTAAACAGCTGAAGCTGAATGAAGACAAGTCAGGATGTTTACTTATGGGGAAGAATAATGATCTGAGAAGACAGGTGACCACGACTCCTAAGAATGCATGGAACTAACATGGTAGTGAAAAATGTGGTCAGAGACCTAGAAGTCTTAATTGATAGCCATCTGTATTCATGATCAGATTACTAATGTAGTAAGGGCAACTGGATATCATCTTAAGAATATTGCTTTCATCAAGATGCGAAAACTATAAAAATGCTTTCCAAAATTATGTTCTAGGAGGATTATTGTAACTCACTATGCTATGGATTAACCAACTGTTTACTGAAAAACTCTAAAATGTCATGAACGAGCTGCCAGATTAATCAAAGGGTTATCTCAACAAGAAAGGATTACACCAGTGTTAATTGATTTACATTGGCTCTCAGTAAAGATAAGGATTATTCACAAGATATGTTTTATGACTCACCATGCACTACAATTTGGAAAGCCAAATTACATAAATGAATAATCAAATGCTTTTCAAATTCACACTTCTACGACTTAAGACATAGCGTAATAGATTAAATGAGCTGAGATGTAATTTAAACATTGGTTTTAGGGCGTCTGCAACATGTGCACCAAGAATCTATAATAAGCTGCCTGAAAATCTTAAGAACAATGAAAGTCTGCAGAGTTTAGGGAGAAATTAAAAACCCACTTATTCACTGAATGCCACGACTTGAGGGAAATGTGCATCAGACAAGAATATAGATGTTAACTAAAATATGTACGGGGAGGCCCTGTGGAGGCAGCGGATTCGTACCAAGTAACAAATCCTCAGAAACCATTTGCGCATGCTTGCGTATCTGTGTCCTTTTCTGTGACACCAAAACATAGAGGTACTCTTTGAGGTATCAAGTAAAACACCTTTTCAGTAAAGTTCAGTCTAAAAGCAAATGCAGCATTGATAATTTTCTAACACTATGTTGGCTGGAATAAACAATTCACCTTTGTCATTTAACTAATTTTCTATTTTTCTCGTATTCATCTCCGTACCGGGTACCAGAGCTGTTCTCTTGACTACCATTATAAATATATTTTAATCATCTATGGGCAAATGATATATAACTCATAAAATTGTCGAAGTTTATTTCATGTCTACCAATGAATAATGTTCAAAAAATAAAATTATTTAATTTCATGTTGTAGAAAAGTACAAATCAGATTAAAATATTCAATTCCAAATAATACAAAATTGCACAAAAATAATGAACAAATAACAAATTGTACAACACCTCATTTAAGATAAGAATACATAATTCCAAATTGTACAAAATCCCACACAAGAAAAATATTTAATTCTAAATTATACAAAATAGTATAAAATATCAAATGATTTTATTTCAAAGATGTATAAAAGATAAAATTATTCGATTCCAAATGGTACATAATGTCACATTTTAAATTCCTAATGGTACAAAATATCACATTTCAAATTGCAAATTATGCAAAAGATCAAATTATTTATTTCAAGATGTACAAAATTACATAAAAAAATCAAATAATTTAATTACAAATAACAAAACATCTCTCAGTAGAAATAACTTACCAACTGGTATTGCATATCAATAATTATGAGGAGGATCAAGCTGGTGTATTCACATGAAACTTCGAAGCACATGGCGCTTTTAAACAACATATTTTTATAAATAATATTAATCCTAAAATCAATTACGGCACATTTCTTAAAATCTTATACCTCTAGTCTTTCCATTATATGAAAAAAAAAAAAAAAAATCTGTCTAACAGATGCTTGCTATGCAAGGCTATAGCCTTTTGAGACTTGATTCACACACTAATATCTATGAAAAAAAAAAGGATCCAATTCAGCTAGAAATGGCAAATACTTTCATTTAAAAAGAAAAAATAAATAATGAACAGCACTATGTAAAGCTTCCTCACTAGAGCTCTTCCAAAAACCAGCATTCTTGAACATAACGGACTGACAAGGCTGTGGTTTTATCTACTCGCTTGAGCCATCCCTCGGCATCCTTCACGTTCTCCAAGACGAGTTCTCTCACATCAGGACACCTCTGGAGGACTCCCGTGAGATGGTCTACATAGTTCTTAGTTATAAGAACATTTTTAAGGTGTAGAGTCTCAACACCCTTGAAGCAGTCGGTGCTCATAAGATGTATATCCTTGGCCATACCTTCTGAAAGAGTTAGATACTGAAGGTTGGGAGCTGCTTTGATGATCTTCCTCAATAACGTATTAACTCTGACAGAGTTCACTTGCAGCTGCCCACGAAAGACGATCTTTGTTAGTTCTGGGAGAACGTTGATATCCACAGCAAGCAAGAGCGCTATATCAGTCAAATGTACAATATTAAAGCAGAGGGTAAATTCCCTCAAAACGGGGCACAAGTTTAAGCAATGCAGGCCTTCTCTCAAGTCTACCGCCATGGTCACGTGAACTTTGAGCATTAAGAGGGTTTTGCCTATATTTGATAGAAGTGAGAATCCATGCCTTTCTCTTGGCAGTCCCTGTTCAAAATTCCTTTGCAAGTATTGGGTTACTCTCGGCGGACCAATCGGTTCGTAGTGTCCAATATCCGGAAGAATAAATAATTCCAAAGCATCGAAGTTGCCAAATGAACCTGTCAGGTGAGTTTCAATTCGGTTTCGCACAAACCAGGAGGATGAACCGCTGAGCTCAAGGATTCTTATGTTGCAGTACATGTCGTCGCTCAAGAATTTAACTGAACATCTCCTGAGAAATGGATTGGCATATATCAGGGTGATGTGTCTCATCATGCTCAACATTAAGGTGCCATTGAGATCCTGGCAGCAAGGCATTTCGCACAACATGTGGAAGTGCGGTTCGTTGACGTCGTTGATCACCAAGTTTTTATAAAATGTCCTGATTGCGTATTGGATCCCATGGAAGCTTTCGGTTCCATCAGCGCAGCAGATGTACATCCTTTTTAGGTTTGGAAAGGTTATCTCAGCCCCCATCGGAGGATCTTTATAAGCTCCCCAAGTGATGTCCCTTTCCAATCCGCCTCTGAAGAAAAACTCGAACAAGTTACTTCTGCGGGAGCAGTGGCCCTCTCTCTCGATTCCTATCTCGGTGAGCCTCATGCTGCACTTCAGTGCAATCAAAGTCATGCCCTTCTTCCCCATGACGATTTCCCGTATGAAAATCTTCTTCAGGTCTGGAGTGTTGTCAAACAAGACCTCATAAGGAGAGACGAGGGCAAATTCCAAGGACCTGGTGTCCAAAAAGGATATGTTGAAAGGACTGAGATATTGTAGTAACATTGAGAGGGAACCGCACGCTGATTGGGGTACCTGTGGAAAGAGAAAGGTATAGAAAGTGATAAATTAGAATGGCTTAATCAACCCTTGTAACCATATTTTGAAGCTTATATTGATACGGTACTAATAATTCAATAAACTTATTTAAACAGTAAAATCATCTGTAAATTCGTTGACCTCCCTTTAGTATTTGAATATTTCCATTGATAACAATAATGCCATTAGTAATAGCTTCGAATATACCAAGGAAACATATGAATCTGAATTCAGGTATTTTTATAATAACCGAGGTATCTTAGTTATTATGATTTATCAGCCTTGTCATCATTGATAGCCAAAGACATACCTGAACTGTACCCATTGTGAAGTCACCGACGTCATAGCAAAACAACAGCTGGATGACAAATTTGCACAATGGAGACACCACCTCAAAATCCTTTCTTAACTCTTTTGAGTTAAGTGTCTTCACGATTTCTTTACTGATCAATGAGCGGATGTCCTTGTAATGTGGAGAACAGAGGACATTGTCAGACCAGTAGTAATCCTTCATGAATTTGATGTGTGCCTGTCAATGGAGAAATTACATGATTAGATAATCACCAGAAATTAGCATTATTCCCTTGTAATTCCAAATTGACACAGGAGTGAGCATATTTTTCTCCTGAAATTAGTAAAAGAAATGGCTCTCAAGTTTGATATGCACAAGTCAATGAACAATAGAATAATCAGTGTATGTTGAAAACAAGGAAAGAAAATAGGAATAATAAAGAATATAGTAAGAGAGTCTCAACAACCTGAAGCATAATCTATATATTATCCAAATATCCTTCAATCTCTACTAGACAATGTCTCATGATAATCACTTACCACCAAACTCTTTGTTGTCTTAGAGATATCAAACTTATGTTCATAAGTCTGGATCCCAAGCCTGGCCTTGTTCTGAGACATTAAATTTATGTAAAAGATGTCTAGCTGTAACGCCATGAAGTAATCGTGGAGAACTGGTAAGCAATAGTTGATGATATGTCGGGCGGACGCTGTCGCTGAATAAATTTTAAGGGATTTGGGTGTAGTGATCTTGGCCACCTGGTTCAGTTCTGTAGTCTGAAAGGAAGAAACAAATCAGAAAGAATTTTTTTTTTTTTTTTTATACCCAGAAAGGCTAAGCTGCATAACAATTAGAATAGACCCAATGTATTCCTGGTGTTGTAAAAGGTGACTGAAAGGAACGGGTCAAGGGGACTGTATAGTTACTTCCTGTGAGATATCAAAGAAGAGGAGTTGGGGGAGAGTGACTGCTCCATGCACCATAGTTTTTTTGGGTGTCAAAATATGCTGGATATAATATGATAGAGAGTAAAAGATGTGAGATTGGAGGTATATTTTGAAATAGAAGGATAGACGTATTGGCCTTTTGTAGAACAAAGATAAAAATTATGGGTAAACTGATGTTTGGTGAGGTGACATATAGCGTCCGGGATTCATAGAAGAAGAAAAAGAGATGGCGTGGATTTATTACTGAGTGAATGGATGACAGGTGAAATACTGGAATGGAAGAAGGTATCATCTAGGTTAATGCGGGTAAGAGATAGATTGGGTAGGGAATGTTTGGCTTTTATTATTCCATATGGGCTAGGTTGTGAGAAAAGTGAAGAGTAGAATGAATTAATTAAATGTATAGGAGGACTGGGTAGAAGGAATTATGTAGTTGTAATGGGTGCTGGAGAGGTAGAAGGTGTCATTGGTAAGTATGGCATGCCAGGTGAAACAGAGTGGTGGGAGACTGGGAAATATGTGTGTTGAACAAGAGCTGGTAATAAGTTACAGTTTTGTCAAAAAGATAGATCATAAGTACACATGTGTAACAGTGGCAAATGGAATAGTGGTAGAAAGGTTATTAATGGACT
>NC_090763.1:3399552-3407052 GCF_036898095.1 Palaemon carinicauda
ATATCTTCATCGATTACCACATTTTGCCTTGCAACGTCCTCCTGTAATTTTTCGGCTAAGTGTTTTACGGTATTCGCCTAATTTTCTTTTGTCACCGAATGCAGGGCTTCTTTTAAAAGTAAGCCTACCCTTAAATCTACCACTGATTTTTTTTTCATATATATACATAGGTCTTCACTTGTGCCCGAATATGTTGAACTAGATTATATTGGAAAGCGTATGGAGAAAGACGAATAACTTTGTGACCATTCTCAACTGCAATTTTAGCAATCACGTAAGCTGTATCAATATTCAGAGGCCATTCCTTGACCATTTCCTAAAGTTGGCATTTTAACATATTGTCTCTTGGGGATACACTTTTTTGATGAGCCATTATTCTATTTGTGTCTTGTTATTTGATGCTATGGCAAGATGAGTTGCCATTACAATTATGGAAGATGGTAATATATTCGGTAGCAACTGCCTACGAAACCAGTGTTCATTTGACTGGGATAGTAGATTTGCTTAAACTGGTTGCTTCTGCTATGAAAAAAACTGCTTTAGAAAAATCAGTAACAGGACCTCCTTTCTGTTTTTCTGAAGCAAAACATTCCGAAAAATTATAAACAATCTCTCCTGCTTGACAAGTAAATGGTCTACTGTTGCTCTGTATGGGGATGGGTGACTTTCCATTCTGGCTGACAAAAAATTATGATGCTTTTGTGTGTCTCCTTTGATTGGCTAAAATCTTTGAGGCATCTTTTTTATACCGTTTGTAACACTCCCTCTCTCTCTCTCTCTCTCTCTCTCTCTCTCTCTCTCTCTCTCTCTCTCTCTCCTACATCTGGGTGTGGAACTCAAGCAGCAAGCTAATCTCGTCGCAGGAGGTTCCTGCCAGTACCTGCCCGCAAGATATACTTTCCGACGAAAGCCTATTAATGAATGTCCATCGCTGACTTGAGAAACTATATCGGAAAAGTGTCAATTTTGTGTCACGTTTCTTTAAAGTACGACTGAAAAATGTTAGAAAAGTAAAACAATTAGAAGTTGATATTTTGTATAATTAAAGTTTAACATTTTAAGTAATGGTATTCATTATAACCATCAAATGGCATCGTTTTCTCTATTTTCACAATACAATGTTAGAATTATGGCAAGGTGTGTTTTTGTCTTTAGGTACCATCTCAATCTTCTTCGTAAATTTGAAAGAGTATAGCGACAAAGTACACATCTGGTTGTGGATTTTTTTGACAATTTCTCCACGCATATTGCTGTCTGAAGCTCATGTACCTGAAGCACATGAATTGAATCGATTTGAAATGCTAAAAGGAAACTATTCTCCACAATCACACGCGCACTACAATCATTCTTTCCCTCGCCGTTGTCACAAAAACTTAAATGATAGAGTCGGTGGCTTCTAATGTGTCATATAATTCGCCAATAGGCATTCTTGAATACGAAAATAAACTATTTTAATTTACTACTGCAATGTCGGCAATAAATGCATGATACATATATACACTCATATAAATTATCTTATATTCCGATGAGGGGGTAACTTGAAAACAGAGGGGGTACCTTGAAACCTAGGAGGATTCCTCCAAACTTGAAACCGGTTTCGAACTACCACCCGGGTAATCTGAATCCGGTTTCAAGTTACCGGAGGTAGCTTGAAACTGGGGGTAACTTGAAACTTTTACACCGGGTCTGAGCACCCAAAATATATTATACGATTACGACTTCCGAAGTCTGGGTATTAACAAAATATACCACACCACTGCTCGTGACTGGGAACCAAACATATAATATGAAATATACTACGACTGGCAAGCTAATTAACCTCTAGAATTACAAAGTACAGTCAAAAGCAAATGCTCTGTCGTCTCCAGTCCCCCTCTGTTACCCCCAATATCTATAGATTCCAAAATTTCAGGGGTAGTAGAGGTTGGTTGTTAGAGGGGAGGGCAACGGGTAGGGGGAGGACGACGGTGGACCGGGGAAGGACTTGTTAGAGCTTTAAGGGGTGTGATGGTAGGGAAACCACGAAAAATTATGGATAAACTTAAATTCAGTATAATTTCGCCATATCTTAACTCTATCATTATAATGATTCTAACTTATATTTTATGGTATATTTGTTGTGTTATTTGCTATGCCAATCTCCCGAACAATTTGTTGACAAAAAGGATAGATGTTTAGTTTCGAATTCTATAATGATCCGACTGAAAAATCTTTCGTAAACAAAAGCTAGAAGTTCTCTCTCTCTCTCTCTCTCTCTCTCTCTCTCTCTCTCTCTCTCTCTCTGATTTTCTAATGTACAGAATGTAAATATTCACATTGAGATGTAAATTATTTTAAATTGTCATGAAATTCACCACAAATACGCAATACCAGATATACATATTGATATCCATTTACTAACAGGAACGTCCTGTGTATATCAAATCTCCTTAGAACCCAAAAGGTCCTTCGTATATTAGTCATCACTTAGCACCTCAGGAAAAACAATCTCTGACCTTCTCGTAGAAAGATTAAATTTTTTTAAGTTGCCATAAAATTCAACACAAATACGCAACACAGCGACTTACCTTTTTTGGATTCTGGTTATTTTTTCATAACGAAATCTTTGGCAGAACTGTGCTGAAAAACTCGATTTTTTTTTATTTCATAAGAGCAGAGAATATAATTTTATAAAAATTTCATAAGACTCAGATGTGTCTACGTTAAGTATTATTGAAACAATTTCCAAAGTGTTATGATGTTTTACAAAGACCACCAACAATGAGTTTACTCCTCATTAAAAATAGAAAATCTCAGATTTACTTCTTTGTTCCTTCCAGGTAACAGGACCGAAGCAGGTACCAAAGATCTCTACGCCTAACTCCCTTGTCGTTTACTCTGCAGCGGGGTCCGCCCGCCATCTCATCAACTATTGCTTGCCAGTTCTACATGACTACTTCATGGCTCAACCACTCGACGATTTTTACACCAAGTTCATGTCGATAGAGAAGGCTAGGTTGGGGATCGAGACTTATGAACCCAGGTTTGAGGTCGCCAAAACTACAGAGAGTTTGGTGGTAAGTGATTATCCTGTGACATTATCTAGTCCATATGGAAGGCAATTTGAATAAAATAGGAATTATGTTTGGGAGCAATATCAAAGCTGTTGAGAGACTTACTATATTTTTTGCTTTTATTATGCTTCTTCTTAAGTCAGTTCAGTATCACAAACTTTAATCAGCCAATAAAATATCAATTAGAGTGAGAATATGACTAATTTCTGTGAATTATCTAATCCTGTAATTTTTCCATTGGCAGGCACACATCAAATTCATGAAGGATTATTACTGGTCTGACAGTGTCCTCTGTCCTCCACACTACAGGAGCGTCCGCTCTTTGATTAGTAAAGAAATTGTGAAGATGCTCAACTCGGAAGAATTGACAGGGGATTTCCAGATTGTGTCCCCATTATGCAAATTTGTCATCCAGTTGTTGTTTTGCTATGACGTCGGTGACTTCTCAACGGGTACAGTTGAGGTATGTATCTCTATCATTGGTTAACAATGATATCAAATCACGATGCACTGGTAAATTAAGAGACAAAGATATCCGTCATGCATAGATTGTTTTGAAACTCCCTGAATTGTGATTTATATGTTTACATGCAATAATTCGGAGTTAATATTCATTCAACAGCTTCAATAAGTTTTCTAAATGTTTCAGGGTCGCTATAAACTTTGTTAACATGACAGGTCGAACTACTATATAACCCACAAATTTAGGTCATGCAATTTTAAATGGAGAATCTTATATTAAGGACATGGATAGAAAACTTGAGTAGGCCTAAGCCATCCTAATATATTGCTTGGTTATAAACGCTCTCTAAACCATTTGCTTTTCACAGGTACGCGAATCAGCGTGCCAACCTCTGTCGAGGTTACTACAATGTCTAGGTCCTTTTCGTGTGTCGTCTCTGGACGCCAGGTCTTTGGAATTCGCCCTTATCAGCCCTCTCGAGATTTTATTGAATATCCCAAAGCTGGAGAAGATTTTCGTACGGGACCCCTTCATAGGAGAAAAGGGCATACCTTTGATCGCGCAGATGTGCAGTGAGAGACTCACTGAGATAGGAATAGAGAGGCACGGCCCCCACATCCGCAGAAGTGACTTATTCAAGTTTTTATTCAAGGGCAAATCCAAAAGGGACATCACTTGGGAAGATTATAAAAGTCCTCCAACGGGCAGTGACATCACATTTCCTAATCTGAAAAGGATGTTCATCTGCTGCTCTACGAGAACCGAAAGCTTCCAACTGATTGGAAATGCAGTAAGAAGGTTCTATACAAAGTTGGTGGTCAACGAAGTCGGAGAACCAGACTTCCACAAGTTCTGTAACATGCCTTTGAGTGAGAATCGCCGTGGCCTCCTTACATCGAACTTTACGAGACACTTTGCTCCCCTGATACATGCCAGTCCAGTGCTCAGGAGGCGTTCTGTTAAGTTCCTGAACTATGACACGTACTGCAACATAAAAGTCTTGGAGCTCGGTGGTCCATCCTTCTGGTTTGTGAGATCTAATATTGAAACTTACCTGACACGTTCTTATGGCAACTTTGATGAGCTAAAGTTATATATTTATCCAGATATGACACACCATTACGACCCAGAGGCAACCCAATACTTGTATCGGAATTTTGAAATAGGGCTGCAAGCAGGAAGGCAAAGATTCTCGCTTCTTCTATCAAACGTGGGTAGGACCCTCTTGATACTCACGGTTCAGGTGACCATGGCGATAGACATGAGAGAAGGCCTGCATTGCTTAAACTTGTGCCCCGTTTTGAGGGAATTTACCCTCAACTTTAATGTTGTGAATTTTTCTGATATATCACCCTTTCTCGAAGGGAAGATCAACACTCTCCCGGAACTAACAAAGATCGTGTTTCGTGGGGAGCTGCAAATGAACTCTGTCAGAGTAAATACGTTATTGAGGAAGATCATCAAAGCAGCTCCAAACGTTCGGTATCTAAAGCTTTCTGGCGGTCTGGCCAATGATATCCATCTTATGAGCACCGACTGCTTTGAGGGCATAGACACTTTACACCTGAAAAATTTGCCAATAACCAAGCACTATGCAGACCATCTCACGGGAGTTCTCCGGAGGTGTCCGGATGTGAGAGAACTCGTCTTGAAAAAAGTGAACGATGCTGAAGGATGGCTCAAGCGAGTAGATAAAACCACAGCCTTGTTGGTCCGTTATGTTCCAGAATACTGTTTTTTGGAAGAACTCTAGCGAGGGAACTTTAGATAGTGCTACTCGTTATCATTTTTTTGTCTTCATTTCTAGCTGTAGTTTTTTTTTTTCATAGATATTCGTGTGTGAATCTTGTGCCAAAGGCTTTACCCTTGTATTGCAAAAATCTGTTAGAATATAAGATTTTAAGAAGAAAATCGATATCATTTCCATAAATAGTGTTTAGAAGCACCAGGTCTATGATCAAGTTCACTATTATTGTTATACCATACTTTTTACTTAGGTGTCTATAGTAATGGATGTTTACTTTAAATATGAGTTTGATCTTTTTGTAAAGATTGGAAGTAAATAATTTCCAGTTTAATTATTTTAACTTTTGTGAGATTTCGTACAATTTGGAATTAAATCCTTTAGATAGTTTATTCTATTGTATAATTTGGAGTTGAATGAAATGTTCTTTAATGAAGTTTGGAATTGAAAAGTTCAAATTTTGTAAATTTATTTATATTTTTTAGTACAGTGTTCACTGATGGGCATGAAATAAAACTGTCAATTCTATTAGTTGTACATCATATCCCTATAGATGAGCAAAATTCTGGTACCAAGTATGGAAAAGAATCCGGAAAGTAAAGACAATTCAGTTTACTCACAAAGGTGAATTGTTTATTTCAGCCAAGCACACTAACCTGTTTTGCAAGATCAGTTAAAATCCTTCGTCAAAGATAATGACTTCATCAACTGCAATTGCAGCCAGCAACTCGTACTGACACGAGAATAGTTACAGATGGTTTCAAAAATTAAAAATGACGGGATAGACTGAAATAAACTTTTTCGAACTTCACCATGGATTCTTTGTTATAGATACCGAAACAACAATCTTTGACATATTTACTATTGTTTTTGGATGCTATCGACTCAAAAGGTCGGTGGCCGAAGTACCAGATGTTTTTTTTTATCTGAACCAAAGGTCAAGTTGATACAAATCTATTGTCGGTGAGATCTTTATCGCAGAATAAAGCAGCAAATTGACCCCCGACCCCGTATCTTAAAATTAACGACCCTTTAAGAACCCTTTCTAGATTCTATCAGGACCAGAAGTAAAGGATATTTGCTTTTCACAAAAGGCAATACATCCTGAATGAACTTATACTTGAATTATGAACAAAAATCTCATTTTAATTAAGTTATTATAAAAACTTACGCATTCTGTTTTTAGGAAATGTGTTATTGTGGTTCATAATAAATTCTAAACATCAGATAACATTACACATTATGTAAGTTATATTATAACATTGAAAGTTTAGGGTAAATGGAAATGGAATTAACATTGAATTACTATATATTTCTACATTCAAATTTAATATTTCGATATCGTGAATTTGAAAAATAAAAAAAGACCTATGAGTCCTTCGGGGAGAGCAATCTATAATCAAAGTATAATGCTTTTTGGCTAATTTCGAATATCTACACTGGGAATTTGCAAAAACACCTCTATTTGTCCTCCAGAAGAGGGATCTATGAACAAAGTATAATGCTTTTGGGGTTAATTTCAAATATCTACCTTTCGGGGATTTTTTTCCTTTTATCGAACATGCAGGCCATCTAAAATAATAATAATAAGAAGAAGAATTATAAGAATAATATTAATAATAATAAAAATAGTAAGAATAATTATAATAATAATGACAATAAAAATAAAAATATGAATAAAAATAAAAATGAAAATAATAATAATAATAATAATAATAATAATAATAATAATAATAATAATAATAGGATAATGAAATAAAATAATGAAATAGTAAAATGATTAAGTAAAAAAATAATGCAAAAATAAGATAATGAATTAATGAAATACTAAAATAATAAAATAATCAAACTATAAAGAAATAATAATAATAATAATAATAATAATAATAATAATAATAATAATAATAATAATAATAATAATAATAATAAAAAAAAACAAGATGAGATGAGATAATAATGAATAATAAAATAAGATAATAAAATAATAAAATCGTCATGTGACATCAATGGGCGATGAAAAATCAGGTTCCTTACTAAAGATCTTCAGAAGTAAAAATGGAACAAGAAACTTGTATCGAAGGTCGTAACGAATGGCAATGACTCGTCTGCTTGGACTAACAAATAATCAGGTTAAAGTTTGTAGAAAGAGATAGAAACAAACCAACTCCCTTTTACTGTTTGGAGACCGCTTACGTTTCTCGGTATAATCTTATGCGCAGTTGAATTTCAGTTAACAGAAA
>NC_090763.1:3412052-3419552 GCF_036898095.1 Palaemon carinicauda
AGGTTGCGGATCCCCTGCACCCCTAGATGTAAACGGAGGGTCAAGAAACTGACTGGAACAAGTGCATTATTTGTCAGGAAGACAAGTCAGTGGTGCTTCACTATCCAGCCGAGTCTACATGGGCCACACAGGGAGCAGGGTACAAGACAATTGCTGAGCTTCTTGTAGATTTTGACAAGATTGGTTGTTTGCCCACATCAATCAAACTTTCAAGGCTTGATGATGGGAATGGCATTGGAGAAACACTACAGCAGCACAAGGCCAAGTGGCATGACTTGTGTAGGCTCCTCTATAACAGAACAAAACTACAGAGGGCAGAGAACCGGAAGAAACCCCAGAGGATGCTGCTGATTGCTCTGCTGATAGCTTGAAGAAGTTCACAAGCAAGAGTGTTGGTGTAAAGCGTGCTTCCGTCGAGACCTTTTTTTTTTTTTTCTTTTTTTTTTTTTTTACATACCTGCACCAGATGAGAAGTCTGTGACTTGAAAAGCATCAACATTTGGTCTTGACGTCAATGTCAGGAAGGCTTAATTGTCCAAGAAGCCTGGTACCATCTGCCATGCTTACTCTCTTTGTACAATAGAGCTAGAGAAAACAAAACTTCTGAAGAGTCTGGTGTAAACAAAATGAGTCATGGCTTTGCTCTTCCTGAACTAGTATCTTAAATTTAAGATACTCGAATGGACAGTATAGTGACACCCATCTTCAAATCACCAACCTTGTCAACCTGTACACAACAAGGCTAGAACAACTTGGACTAACATTGCAGGATGTGTCCACTCCACAGAGGTCAAAAAGAGATTACTGGCCTACTTTTCAGATATGGAAGCTCATAAGCGAGGCCGAGATGTCATCCTCATTTCCAACGAAGATATTGGAGGAGCACTGAGAAAAGCATGTGAGCATGATGCTGATGATGATGGTGTTTATCCTACCAGGGATGAAAACATGTTGAAGAGAGACATGTTCAAGAGGAAAAAACAGTTTGGTGGTTCTTTTGAAGCCAATAGCCAAGAAAATTCTGTTATACTGTCTCTGTTAGCACCTATGATGTCCAATAGCATGCTACGACGTAGGGAGAAACAGCAGGCTCCATGTACCACAAGGCACAACCAAGAAAGGGAAACACTTCTGCCTATCTACCTGACTGCAATGGTCCTCACGAAGACTCGCAAGCGTGAACTGGTAGACCGTTTGTATAATCTGGGACTCAGCGTTTCCTATAACCGTGTGCTGGAAATTTCCACTGAGCTTAGCGACAAATTCTGCCATTGCTAGAAGATGAAGAAAGCAGTGTGTTCTTGTGAGCTGAAAGGTGGTCTTCTCACGAGTTGATAACATTGACCACAAGGCATGACTCATTCCATGGTACTGGAATATCATTGTTCCAACACACAGACAACGACTTCACTGGAGCTTCCTAGGCTGTTGCCCATACCCATTGTGATGCTGCTGATGCCAAGATGTCAGGGTCTCTCCCCCATACCAACACCAATGTACCTCCCGTTGCTCTCCAAAGGCAACACCCACAGGTGCCAAAGCAAGAAGGTCTGAACCAAGCTGACTATCAGCTCATACCTCAAGCCTACAAGAAGGAATATCGGTAGGTTTCTAATTATTCATTAAACATTGTCATACTTTAAATTAGGTCCTTAACACACTTACAATCGTGACAATCGTACATACATTTACCTGTTTTAATAATTATGTTACTTTCTGCTATACAGCTGGCTGGAGCACCTGAAACAGGTGAAGGACTGACACCCTGAATAAAAAAAAGATGATCTTCTGGGCTGCATACCATGCAAGCCACGAAGCAACATGACCACAAGATATAAATGTGGCTCTCACTTCCTAGCTACCCCTTTTCCATTATGAGGCACACTCCGTAGCCATGATCCGCCACTTGATGGACATTGTGAAGACAGCAGTCTATATCCTAAACCCTGGCCAGATTTAAGTTCTCACATGTAACCAACCACTTTACACTCTAGCAAATCAGATCCAATGGAGCTGGCCTACAAGTTATGGCAAGGATCGATTCATTGTCATGTTTGCTGGCCTACACATAGAAATGGCATCCCTCAAGGTCCTGGGAGATCTTCTGGAGGGCTGTGGCTGGACAGGAGCACTTTTTCAGGCTGGGGTTGCTGCCAGTGGAACAGCAAATTCATTTTTGAAAACATCAAACGTGACGCAGAACAACACAGGCTCATCAAGTCACAGACAGCAATCTGTATCTACTTCTGCAGAGTACCTACAGCAACTACATCCAGACCTTAGAAGATGCAAGTGAAGTGGTGTCATTTGAATACTCGTCTGATGCAAGGTCTGAGGCATGTCCTCAATTCCAATTCTGGTACTTGATCCTTCAGCTGGAGCTGTCTGTGATGGTCTACGTGAGAGCTATATGGGAGGCCAACTTCACGGTATACATAAGGGCCCTGTCCAAGAGCGCCCCTTGCTTTTTTGCCCTGGACTATACACACTACTTGAGATGGGTGCCAATCCACATACGAGACATGGCGTCATTGAAGAAGCTCAATCACGATGTCTATGCCGAGTTTCTAAAGGGGAAATTTGTGGTCAAGAAGTCAAAACGTGCATTCTCTGCTGTTGCTATTGATCAGGCCCATGAGAAGAACAATGCTTCCGTAAAAGGAGACGGGAGCTGTGGGTATGAAAGAGAACCCTGCAGCTCTTCGTCACTGGATGGTATCTGGTCCCAAGATGGCTCATTTAATTCAGGAATTCGAAGGATCTACCGAGAAGAGGCAGGAAACAGATGTACATCATCATGAACAGAAGAAACATGCGCAGATGACATTTGCATAAGATGTGCGATAACTGAGCCGAGCCATGGAAGAAATAGGGAACCCATTTGCTGAATACAGCAGTGATCTCCTTGTTCTGGACAGCAGAGAAGTTGTGGAAACAGCAGTGGCAGACACAGTGTGGCAAACAGAGAAAGCTGGACTCGAGCAGTATGAGACCTATGTTAAAGAGAGGCTTGTGAACCATACAGCGCCTTTCACAGATCCTAGCAAGCGGAACAATTTTTATCTTTTCAGTCGACTACCAGTCAGAGAGAAGTAAGGAAACAGTTTCAGATATCATCTCTGGGGAATGACTCTTCGCTCTTCTCCAGACTATTCTTTGCCTCCCAGATATGCCATGGTGATATGGATAAGTTCTTTCAATACAAAAACCAGGCCTGTAAACCGTCCCTTTCTCCAATGGGAGACTTCAGAACTGGCAACAAATCTAACTTGAGCCCTGTCCAGTAAACCTTGTTCTAAGGAAAGAGGATATCTCCATCCCCAGAGTACAGGTCAATATCATGGATGATGCTGGCATCATCAGCATGCTGCGACCAGGGACTGCAAAGATATTCCAAAGTTATGCCTCTGATATCTTCGTGCCATATGTCACATCCCAGCTGTAGCATGTAGACAGTCTTGACATTGTCTGGGATTTGTACATTGCAGACAGCTTGGAGGCAGACACACACAGCAAGAGAGGAAAGGGAGTTAGGAGACAAGTTGAGCCATCAAGTGCAGTTCCTGGATATTGGCGAGAGTTTTTCCACATTGATGACAATAATACAGAGCTATTCTCCTTCTTGGCTTCTAATGTTGCAGAAATTGACACCAAAAAACATCTCATCACCACACAAGGCACTGACATTCTTTGCTCCAATCGCCAGGACGTGTCAGCTCTAGTGCCATGCACACATGAGGAGGCTGACACTCGAATCATTATTCACCTACAGGATGCCGTCCAGCAGGGGTACAGTAAAGTGTCAATACGCACAGTTGATACAGATGTGGTAGTCCTGTCCATAACATCATCCAATCACCTCAACATCTCTGAACTGTGGATTGCCTTTGGAGTTGGGGAAAACTTTAGGTTCATCCCTGCTCATGAAATCGCCAAAGCTCTTGGTCCTGACCGATGTGTGGCCTTGCCAATGTTCCACGCCTTCACTGGTTGTGACACTGTCCTGTTTTGGTGGTAGAGGCAAGAAAACTGCATGGGGCACCTGGGGTACCTGGATCACCTATGGAGAAGTCACACCAGCATTCTGTTCTTTGGGTGCCATGCCAGACCCACATTCCATTGATAAGTGGATGCATCTACTGGAGAGATTTGTGGTGCTGCTGTATGATCGGACGTGCACAGAGGAGGGTGTGAACCAGGCAAGGAAACACCTGTTTATCAAGAAAGGTAGGGCTATTAATAGTCTGCCTCTTTCACCGGCTGCACTCATCCAACACACCAAGAGAGCTGCCTACCAGGCTGGTCAATGTTGGGCCCATATGATGACCCCTGCTCCAAAGCTCCCCTCACCAAGTGAATGGGGTTGGAGCAAGAAACCTGGTGATGAATGGAGTATTAACTGGACAATCCTACCAGACGCATTAAAAGCTTGCAGGGAACCTTTGCAACGGAGGAAAATACGAAGTCTTCAGATATCAAGAAAACTATCACGAAGAAGATAACCACAAATGTCAAACAGGTCAAAACCTCTAAACAAGGCCACTTGGTAGTTAATTTTGCGGATAAAGCTGGGTTAGAAAAGACTAAAAATGACTTAGAAGAGGTCAAGAATGACATTAAGGTAGAAGTAGATAAAAAGGATCTACTTAAACCGAAGATCAAGGTCTACTATATTGATGGAAATGAAAATGATATAATTGCCAGTATAATGCAGAAAAATTAATGGTTGAATGATATATGTGAAAATGAAGAGGGCTTTAAATTGATCAGGAAGTTTAAATCAAGACAAAGCGGTAAATCACATGTCTTTATAAAGTGTAGTCCAACTATCCGGAAAGTCTTCCGTAAAAGGGATGATAGAGTATATACCACGCTTGGAGGATGCTGCAAAATTTATGATTCCTACAATGTATTTCAGAGTTATAAATGCCAGGAATTTGGTCATACTGCCGAAAATTGTAGCAAGACTCAGGTATGTGCCAAGTGTAGCCAGGATCATCAAACCACAGATTGTACTGTAAATACGTTAGTGTTATAACTGCACAGTGAGGAATTACAATGATACGAATCATAAGACATATGATGATAACTGTAAAGTATACAAGGAGGAACTTACCAGGATAAAAAATAGAACCGATCATGGAGTCTAGCCCATTGGTTAAGTGTGGTCTGATAAATATTCAATCGATGGGGAATAAAACCACAAAAATTAGAAATCTTATTAACGAAATGGAATTAGATTTATGCTTATTAACGGAAACTTGGTTGCAGGGAAATATTAGTGATAACTCAAAGATTCAGGAGATGACACCGTGTACTCACGATTTCTACCACGTACCAAGAAAGGACAAAACTGGAGAAGTGGGTGTCTTCGTGTCGAAAACCTTCTCTAGGGTTTCTATCATGAATGAAATAGTATTTGAAACGTTTGAATATATCTATTTAAAACTGACAAGAAACAGTAAGGAATTGAATATAATATCATTATATAGACCACCAGGGAGTAATTTGAGAAAATTCATTGAAGAATTTAGTATTCTTGTGGGTGTGGTGGACGATATTAAAAATACATTAATTGGTCGTGACTTTAATTGTTGGGTTGATGATGAAAACGATTATAAGACTAAAGAACTCATGGAAGTATTTGAGATGTTTAATTTAATAAATAGTGTTTCGGTATCAAGGTCAGTAAGTGGTCATACACTCGACTTGGTCATATGTGGAAAAGATTCAGACTTAACAAGAAATCTTGAAGTGGAACCAGACTTTGAGATCTCAAAAACACATAAATTCATCACTTTTGATGTTAATATAAATTGCACCAGAGTATTGAAAAAATGGATCACATATAGGGAACGGGAAAATTTTGATGCTGAGAATTTTATTGAAGCTAGTGTAGCGCAAATGTTTTGTGAGAACATACAATGTGAACATATGGTAGACATAGAATGTATTGGGTGTTATACCAAGAAATATAACGACAATTTTGGAAAATTGTACGATACCATGTGTCCCATAAAGAACAAACAAATAGTTGTATGCGAAAATGTTAGATGGTATAATAGTGAGCTATTAAAGGCAAAAAGACACAGATGTAAGATGGAAGATAGATGGAAAAGAGCCAAATCCTCATAAGCCAGAAATCTATATAAAAAGGCTGGAAATTACTATAACATCCTGTTAGAAAAAACAAAAAGAAAATTCTACAACGGCGAATGTAAAAGAAACCAATAACATGGACTTTCACAAAAACCTAGATGATTTGATGGGATTAAAGAAAAAATATGTCTTGCCTGACAATGTTTGTGCAGAGAGATTTGCTATATTCTTCAATGAAAAAAATGATAAAATCTATAGTGGTTTCCCCCAAAATCACTTGGAAGGACAGTCAGCTATGCCAGTGAAGGAGGAAAAGAACTTAATAAAATTCAAGGAAATAAATATGTGCGACTTGTTAAAGGTTATGAAAGAGGTGAAGAATACATATTGTGGAAACGACCCTTTCCCAAACAGTTCAATAAGTGAAGCTCCAAACAAGCAAGTTCTATATAATATTTACCTGAACATAATTAACCTAAGTATATCACAATCCTGTTTTCCTAGCTGTGAAAAAACTGCGTTGATCAAACCAATTTACAAAGGAAAAGGTGATGTAAACGAGCTAAATTCATATAGGCCCATTTCAAATTTATCCTACATGTCAAAGCTTATTGAAAAAGTCATAAGTGAGCAATTATGGGTGCATATTGATGAATTAGAGGTATTCCCGGCCTACAGAGCTAATCATTCTACAGAAACTACCTTATACTCAATAATGAATGATATGATAGGTCTTCTTGATGAGGGAAAGTGTGGAATTTTGATTATGTTAGATCTTAGTGCTGCTTTTGACACTGTTGTGCACGCATACTTACTTGACGACTTAAAGTCTATTGGAGTGGCTGAGGAAGCACTGAAATTTTTGCGAAGTTACTTAGTGAATAGGAAGACTGTTGTAGAAGTTTCTGGAAACTGATCCAGTGAGAGAATTCTTATGAAGGGTGCACCACAGGGTAGTGTTCTGGGCCCTATCTTGTTTAACATATATACTATCGAGCTATCACACATCTTGAAAAAACAAAAAATGGTCTTTAAACTATATGCAGATGATATTCAGTTTTACCTCTCAATTTCAACAACACAAGATATAGAGAAGAAAATTGATGAGATAATGACAAATAAAAACATGGATGCAGAGGAAAAAGCTCAAATTAAATGATGATAAAACAGAATGTATGTTTTTTGGTACAAAGATGGCTTTGAAAAATTACCAGTTAATTCAAAGCATAAAAATTGGTGATGCTGATGTTGGGATTGTCCCTGTTGTGAAAAATTTGGGTGTACTGATAGATTGTAATCTGTCAATGAGGGACCAAATTGTGAACACAGTGAAAGTGTGTAACTATCACCTGAGAAACATAGCATTTATTAGAAAATATTTAACAGAGGGCAGTACAAAAA
>NC_090763.1:3432052-3434552 GCF_036898095.1 Palaemon carinicauda
AAAAAGCCTTTTTAACAATTATCTATAATCTTGAGAATACTATTACCAGAGAGAGAGAGAGAGAGAGAGAGAGAGAGAGAGAGAGAGAGAGAGAGAGAGAGAGAGAGAGAGAGGAGGGAACTAAGTTTTTCTGTTTTAAGTTTTTCTGTTTTAAGAGAATACAACAAAACATTATATAGATAAACAACTGAATTGCAAAGACAATGAAAAAATATACAGTAGTAATTATCTGTAATGAATTTGCTATATCTTGAAAATAAAACAATGCTAGGTGAATAAATGCCACTCTGGGTATTAGAGAAACATCATGCATGTAAGATCTTTTAAAATAATGGATCTAACACGCCATGCAATGGATAAAAACTAAATACCCCCATGTTAATTCAATGGAGAAAATTGGCGAAACACCTCCAATGGCGTCACGGCATTGGCTCCTGGAGCCCCCACCGTCTGAGTTGAACAGACCGTATCTACTGTATATTGACTCAGGGCTAGAGTACAAAGAACGGGTAAAATATAAGAAGCTGTCTAACCTTAACATACCAATCATCGTAATTACCGTAGTTACCGTAATCAGACTTCCTGAGGCATAGAAAACGGGATATCCCATCCCATTTTCTATGGGGTTGAGTCGTTCGAAGCAGTGTTTATCATAATATTACAAATACCTCGTTATTCAATAGGCTAATTATTTATTGTTTCTTACTCTGTCGTATGCTCGCTTCACTCACGATTAAACATTGTCTCACTACTCCTATGTTTTGGCAAGCAGACTACTGTTATTTCGCTACGCTCGTTAGCCCCATGGGCTATATTTCGGTGTTCAATTACACAAACTTAAAGAAGTAAATCTTCATATATTTCTGTAACCATTTCAGTTAACCACTTCACTTACCTTAAATAGAATAAGCTGTTGCAGACGTTGAAGGTATGGGGTCAATCTCAAGCAAGTTTAAAACAGGGGGTCAGGAAACATGAATAATGGAGCTGGTGACCTGGTGGTCGCTGGAAGGCCCCAGAAGCTGACTCAATTAAACTATTTTACAACTATTTTTTGTGCATTTGAAATCATCTCCTCATTAAAATTGAATTTATAAGCTGGAAATTCTTTATCCAATAATAGCATCCCTATAAAACATAAAACATTTCAACAGTATTTCTAAAACTACTTTAAGTACATGGATATATACTGTCAGAAAACCTCATCAGTTGACTACCTTCGAGTTATGTTGGTGATTATTGGAGCGCCTGCGTACTTCCGTTCAATTATCAACCTACAGCAATTCTTGACAGGGTTGCCAGGTTGGCCTTTTTCAGGCCAAAAACCTAAAATTTGTCCTTTTTAGAAAATTGGTTGGCCTTTAGTAATATCATGAAAACAGGTTGGCCTCAAATGCTATATTTTTAGCCTTTTTTTTTACTAATGGTTTGGCCTTTTCAAGCTTCTGTTGATTAGAAATTGGCCTTTGCTCACAGAAAAACTGGCAAGCCTGATTCTTGACTCGTCAAATGGTAATTAGTCTCTCCACTTCTTCCAATTGATTCATATCAGAAACACAATTTCTATATTTTCCGCTAATACATAATTAATTTTTAGAACTTGAGAGAGAGAGAGAGAGAGAGAGAGAGAGAGAGAGAGAGAGAGAGAGAGAGAGAGAGAGAGAGAGAGAGAGAGCGATAATGATTTTCAATTTCCTCATCTCGTTTACTACTGTACATTCTTCTTGTAGCAACTATTGAACGGAAGACGTTGATTATTGATTTAGTTTTATCCAACTTTGAAGTTTTTTGTAAAATCTAAGCTTTATATCATGAGACCTTTTACATTTCTCTTTGCTAAACATTTCCCCGAAGAAAAAGCCGAGCTTTATTTCTTGTTTAGCTTTTCCTTTTTTCGCTTTCTTTCTACCTCCCATACTATTTTATTTTTCTTTATAGAAACAAGTTACGTCGAAATTACTGCAGGCTCTAGAACCTTTAAATATGCGGCCTCGAGACTATACAATAAGCTCCCACTAGAATTCCGAAAGAATGAAAATATTAAGGCTTTCGAGAGAAAACTAAAGTCTTTCTTGTTTTCTAAGTGTTTCGATACTGTAGATTTGACAATAAACGAGCAATATGCGGTGAGAAATACTGAATGCCTTAGAATGCATAAGATAAAAGGACTGTGGAGGTCCTTTAGAGAGTAGGGTTCCCATTCTGTTTAGGACCTGAAAAATAAGACCTTAATGTAAAGTAAAAATAAAAAAATGGCGGGTTCCATTGAAAGAAACTTTTTCAAATTTCACCACGGATTCTTTGTTATATATACCAAAACAACAACCTTTGACATCAAGATTAACAGAGAACTCTATTAATCATGCTTTGACATTTTAAAGATTTTTCGATGTTATGCCCCAAAGGTCAAGATGATACAAATCTACCTGCGACCCCGTATCAAAGTTAACGACCCTTTAGGAATCCCTTCTAGATACTATCAGGACTAAAAGTAAAGGCT
>NC_090763.1:3442052-3449552 GCF_036898095.1 Palaemon carinicauda
GTTTCTGTAGTTATGATTCCTTCTTTTGTGATCTACCAGACTAGTCCTGTTGCTGTTCTCGGGGGAGGATAAGTTCTTCCCTTGGGAGTAGCAACGCCTTCCTTGCTTTGGTGCTCTGGAAGCTGGCAAGTATTGCTGGCCTTTCCCCTTAGATCTCCCTTATGCTAAGATAAGTTTCTTGGCTGCGGGTGATCTGTCACTAAAGCAAGGTTGGCAGGACCCTCTTGTCCCTTCCCCCTCTATCTCCGTAATGGCCTAGCCATTACTGTACTGTACCTTGCCGGCCGGCAGAGCTGGCCGGCAGGGGTCTTACTGTACTGTATGTCGTTCCACTTCTGGACCTAGTATAGGTTGGGATGTGGAATTGACTCAGCCCATTGCCGGCCGGCAGAGCTGCTGGCCGGCAAGGGTCTTATGTTTTCGAGTGCTGCCCGGACCTCTCTTGGTCCCTCATCCATGCCTGCCGGCAGAGCCGGACGGCATTGGTCAAGGAAGCCTGAATTAGTTTCTCCCCTTCCTTATATGCACTCTTTCGGTTGCCGGGCTTGGAGGTTGTGTACACTCTTATCCCGGCATCCATTCTATTTTTCTTCTAGTGCTGTACCTGTCCCGGCTGCCGGCCTATGAAGCCGGCAGCCGGGCAGGTGTAGTCTTCTGGTTCTTTTGCTGCCGGCTGGCATCGGTCTTGTACCTTTGCCGGCCGGCTTATGTCAGTCCTTGTCTGCCGGTCACCAAGAGTGTGGCCGGCAGCTGGGTACTACCTTGTGTAGTTGCTGGCCGGCAGCCATTGCCGGCCAACACTGGCTGTTACCGGCCGGCAGTTGCTGCCGACCGGCACAGGCATTTGAACCAGAGTGCTGCCGCCCTATAGCTGTTAAGTAGTATACTTTAAAGCTAGCTGTGGTGTGTGCCGGCCGGCAAAGGCAGGCCGGCACACATCCCCCTATACTGTACTAGTATTCTTCTGTATAGCATATACAGTAAGAAGAAAACTATAGTAAGGGTTTTGGTACAGCACTGTATCTTCTAACACTATTGTGTTTTCTTGCACACCCCTTTGCTGTTGCCCTCAGATAGGAAGCTGAGTTCTTCCCTGTCTATTATCCAGGATTTTAAAATCATTGCTTAGGTGTGAGCTCCACCTGTTTCCTCTGGAAACCTTGCATTGGTTACTCTAGAAGAGATAAACCATTTTTGATTTTATTATCTGGAAGGCTACAACAATGGGTTGTGAGGGAAACACAAGTGTGTGTCTTTCCTTTCTGAATTGTTATGCTATACTATGCATATCCAGTGATACATAGTTCACTTGATACTCATGGAAATTTCTTCTCTTTACAGAAGGACACTCCGAAGTGGGGAAGTGCTTTCTGCAATGTCAGCAGCAAGAACCTCTGCGGACATGAGTTTTGTAGGAGACACGCAGCATACGCTGTCTCCAAGGATGATCTCCGGTATTGGGACCCTCAGGTATGTACTGTGTGCACTAACCTGATTAATGAGACAATTAAATAGCTAGGAAGAAGCTTCGTACCTGGGTAAGGGGCTTCCAAAAGAACACTTCTGGCCCTTATCTTCCAAGTGAGAAGATGAGGGCGTATCCTTTCCCTAAGGCATCAGCTGATGCAGTGATTCCCCAGCCTCAAGAGGAGATCCCCTAAGTTCAGATCCAGGTGGATGCTGAAGTCGCGGTCGCAATGCAAGACATCCAGCTAGATGACAGGATGTCTGATGTGGACGGGTGTCAGGAGGAAAACCTCCTGGCAGAAGCCCAGGATGAAGTTCAAGCCCCTCTACATCGGCCGGTCTCCCAGTAGAGCTGGGACAGGCCCTCTCTTCTATTGTTGGAATGATCCAACAAATGCAGAAGGAGAATCAGGAGAAGGCGGCTGCAATGGAACTGCGAATGCAGTGCCTTGCAGAATCACATGGGCCCCAGAAAAAGCTCAATGTGAAAGAGCTTCCCTTGTGCTCAGATGCTAACCCATGGAGGTATGCTGAGCACATGCCGATGACAACTGGAAAGATCGTCATCTCGGATAAGCTGGGCTCAGTTCCCCTGGAGGGTGGAATTCTGGCCCAGCAAGGCATCATATCCGGACTGTTATGTCCGGCTGAGGAAGGAACCAGCTTCAAAGGAGGAGACAGAGCCGAAGGAGGTCATAGTGATGGACCATGCTAAGGCTCAAGCTCTACTTTCATCCTCGATGAAAGAGAGGGGCTTCTCTAACTCAAAGGTAGCTGCATTGAATAGGAAGCTCCCTTCCTTTGTGTCCTCGCCTACTAGAGCCTTCCCCTTTTTTACAGAAAAAGTTTTCTGGCTGTACTAAAAGCAATCGAGGCCGGCAAGTCTTGCCCCTCCCTAGAGGAGTGTAAACCCTTGTCGCTGGCCCTGCCTATGGACCACAAAGACTGGAAGAACGTCCATCTTACGTTCTCAGTGGGAAAGTTGGAGGCTGATTTTGCCGGACGTCAGTTCGGCAAGGACCCTCCTAAGCTGTCTGACTTTCTTTTGCGAAGTGAGTTCGATACAAAAGAAAGACTGACTGCCTCAATGTCTCTTCAGACTACTCTCGAGACGATGGCAAGTGACCCCAAGGTCCATAAAATGTTCATGGTAGTGGCCAAGCCTCATCTGGCCACAGTGACGAAGGACCTTTATGGCTTCGTCAAGGCAAGGAGAGCTTGTAGGGAGTTCGTGTTTACCTCGGCTACGGTGAGGCACGAGCTAAAGAAACTAATCTCCTCCAACATTTGGGGAAAAGACCCTTTTTCCCTACCGACTTGGTCAAAGAAGCTGTTGATAAAGCCGCCTTGGAGAATAGAAACCTTCTCCAGAAGTGGGGCCTGGCTATCAAAAGAAAGTCTTCCCCGGATGAGGGTTCTCAACCAAAGAAGAAGACTATGAGGACTAGGCTACCGTCTAGGCCAGCCAAGCCTCTTAGACAGCAACAGCAACTGCAATTGCCATTGCCCCCAGTGCCCCAGATCGTGGCACAAACCCCGACCACCTTTCAGTGGGTACCCCAGGCCGTGTCGACACAGTCCACGGCATTCACCCCAGCGTTCGAAGGGCAGTCTACTTCCTTTCGAGCAAAGCCTAGAGGAGCAGCCAGAGGCTCGTCTAGACGCCCCTCAAGGGGAAGGGGACTCAGGGGTGGTCATGGTCAGGAAGGCAAGACCTCAGGACGGCAGTCCAAGCGAGGTGATACCGGTAGGAGGGAGACTTCTGAAATTTCGGGATCGGTGGACTTTCGATCCCTGGGCCCACAGCCTACTCAAGAATGGACTGGGCGGGAGCTGGTACAGCACTCCACCCCCGTGCCTTCGGTTTTTCCAACACTCCACCCCCGTTATGGAGGAGTACGTTCAAGAACTGTTGGAGAAAAAGGGTGAAGCCCATCAATTTCTAAGGGAGGCTGTTTTGTGTTCCCAAGAAAGACTCGGAAAAGCTCAGAGTCATTCTGGACTTGTCGCCACTTAACAAGTTCATAGTGAATTGCAAATTCAAAATGCTAACACTGCAACACATAAGGACCTTACTGCCCAGGAGGGCATATTCCGTCTCTATAGACTTGTCAGACGCCTACTGGCACATTCCAATTAGCCATCGACTCTCCCCCTACCTAGGGTTCAGGCTACAACGAAGACTATACGCCTTCGGAGCCATGCCATTCGGGCTAAACATAGCCCCAAGGATTTTTACGAAGCTTGCGAGCGTAGCTCTCAAACAATTTCGCCTAAAGGGAATTCAGGTAGTAGCCTATCTGGACGACTGGTTGGTGTGGGCAGCATCCGAGACAGAATGCTTGCAAGCTTCCAGTCAAGTGATCCAGTTCCTAGAGTACCTAGGCTTCAAGATCAACAGAAAAAGTCTCGACTTTCTCCATCTCAAAAGTTCCAGTGGCTGAGAATCCACTGGGACCTTTTGTCACACCGTTTCTCCACCTCGGCGAAGAAAAGGAAAGAGATAGCGGGTTCTGTCAAGAGACTTCAAGATTCCGAAAGGATATCAAGACACGAGCAGGAGAGAGTACTGCGCTCTCTCCAGTTTGCTTCGGTGACAGACCCAGTGCTAAGAGCACAGCTAAAGGATGCAATCGGAGTTTGGAGAAGTTATGCATCAAACGCGTGAAGAGATCTGAGAAGACCAGCCGCTTCGGCTAAGTACTCTTCTCAGGCCTTGGTCCCAAGCCAGACATCTAAAGAAGTCAGGTTCTTCTTCAGCCACCTCCCCCGTCGGTGACGATTCACTCAGACGCCTCGAAGGAGGGATGGGGAGGTCACTCTCATCGGAAAAAAGTCCAGGGGACTTGGTCCAGGCTATTCAAGACCTTTCACATAAAACTTTCTAGAAGCTAGGGCAGTGCTCCTTACCTTAAAGAAAGTCTCCCTGCGTCATTCGATCCACATAAGGTGGTGATTGACAGCGAGGTAGTTGTGAGATACTTGAATCGACAAGGATCGAGGTCACCACCTCTCAACCAGGTGATGTTGGCCGTCTTCCGATTGGCGGAAAAGAAGAAGTGCTACCTGTCGGCAGTTCACCTTCAAGGAGTCCGCAATGTGACAGCGGACGCTCTATCCAGGTTCACACCGATAGAGTCGGAATGGTCCTTAGACGCAGGATCATTCTCCTTCATTCTGAATCAGTCCCAGAACTGCAGATAGACCTCTTTGCGACGAAAGACAACAAGAAGTTGCCCCTGTACGTGCCCCGTACGAGGACCCCTTAGCGGAAGCAGTGGACGCGATGTCCCTCGACTGGAACAGATGGTCCAAGATTTATCTGTTCCCTCCTCACAACCTTCTGTTGAGGGTCCTCAACAAACTGAGATCCTTCAAAGGGTAGCAGCAATAGTGGCCCCCAAGTGGCCGAACAGCGTGTGGTTCCTCCTGGCATTGGAACTGTAGCTGAAGTTTGTACCACTACCAGATCCAGTTCTGACCCAGCGAGCCCAGAAGTCAACTGTCTGCGCTTCATTACAGAAAACCCGGACCCTGCAGCTCATGATTTTCTCTCCCTAGCGGTGAGAAAGCGTTTCGGGATTTCGAAAGCCAGTATAGACTTCCTTGAGGAATATAAGTGCAAATCTACTAGAAGGCAATATGAGTCATCTTGGAGAAAATGGGTGGCCTTTTGTCAAGGCGAAGATTCCGCAGGAGATCTTGACAGACTTCTGCTTATCTTTTTTCCCCACCTCCATGGTCAAGGGTTTGCAGCGAACATGATTTCAGCGTGTAAGTCTGCTTTGACAAGACCCATTCTATATGCCTTCCAGGTCGACCTAGGTAACGAGATCTTTAATAAAGTCCCGAAAGCCTGTGCTAGGCTCAGACCTTCAGCACCTCCAAAGCCCATTTCATGGTCTTTAGACAAGTTCTTCATTTCGCTTCTCTGTTGAGCAATGAAGAGTGTGCGTTAAAGGATTTGACACAAAAAGTTATTTTCCTATTTTGCACTCGCGTCCGGGGCCAGGGTTAGTGAGATTGTAGCCTCTCGAGAGAGGCAGGTCGTGTTCAGTTCCTGGATGGGGAAGAACTGAACCTGTTTCCGGATCCTACGTTTCTCGCCAAGAATGAGTTACCCACCAACAGGTGGGGTCCCTGGAGAATCTGCCCTCTGAAAGAAGATGCATCTCTATGTCCAGTAGAATGCCTAAAGGTCTATCTTCATAGAACTTCACACTTCAAGGGTGATCAACTATTCAGGGGAGAAACATCAGGCTCAAATTTATCTCTGAATCAACTCAGAGCGAAAATCACATATTTTATTCGCAGAGCGGATCCTGACAATACACCCGTAGGTCACGATCCGAGGAAAGTTGCCTCATTCTTAAATTTCTTTAATTGTATGGATTTTGAACATCTCCGTTCATACACTGGCTGGAAGTCTTCCAGAGTGTTCTTTCGCCACTATGCAAAGCAAGTAGAGGAACTAAAAGAGATCTGTGGTAGCAGTGGGTCGCGGTGTTAACCCTACTGTTTAACTCTGCGAGGAACAGTGGTCTTAATTGGGACGATTAATTCCAGGGTGAGTGTGTAGTTACATACTGTACTACAAACTAAGTGAGGGCACTGTGTTGCCCATCCAGACTGTTCCATTTCCGAAGGTGAACCTAGCATAAGTGCAGACATGTGTGCCGAGCGTTTCTAACGCTAATGTCATTGATTTGTAATACAGTCTTTTATGACTTTGATACCTCGGTATCTTAAAAGTGACATCTAATGTTTTTCTTTCAGACAAACAAGCTCTGTTTACTATCATACTTATGCTTATAGTTTTGGGTTATCCTCTTCTTATATATATATATATATATATATATATATATATACATATATATATATATATATATATATATATATATATATATATATATATGTATATATATATATATATATATATATAATTGTGGTTAACCTGTCTATTTATTGCCTGTCAATAATCTGGTTCTTGAGAACCTTGCGTCTCCTTCACCTGTGTCAATTTATTGGTATAATTGAGCATTCATTCTATGTACCTTATCTGGGATAATTCTAATAGAATTGTTCCTTTATGCAAGCTATGTTGCATTGGTTTTCCTCCTATGCGGATATAAAACCTTTGTCCAATACAAGTATTGTGCGGAAAACTGGTCGATATTTCATATTGACGCAGTGGTCCTTTACAAACTATGCTTTACTTAATATAGGGCGAGACCACTATATTAGCTTGCCTGGTATTCATACATAGATATATGTACTCTTTGAGACTTTTCCAGAGTCTAGTAGGACTCTTCCCTGTAGGGGGCAGGAAGCTCTAACATGGTTTATAGTTAGTTGAAAAGATGTATAACGGTAACATCTTAGGTCTCTAGGTCTAGTCGACCGGGAAAAAATTACCTCCGGGGAGTACGGCACGTTCTGAGAATCCACAGATACAGTAATGCTCTGGTACACTTCCATCAGGACGACATGGCTTGAGCCCAAAAAACGGATTTTGAGCGAAGCGAAAAATCTATTTTGGGGTGAGATGGCCATGTCGTCCTGATGGACCCGCCATTATTATTATTATTATTACTATCCAAGCTACAACCCTAATTGGAAAAGCAAGACGCTATAAGCCCAGGGGCTCCAATAGGGAAAAATAGCCCAGTGAGGAAAGGAAATAAGGAAATAAATAACTGAAGAGAACAAATTAACAATAAATCATTCTAAAAAAAAGTAATGTCAAAAGAGATATATCATATATAAACTATTAACAACGTCAACAACAAAAATGTCATATATAAACTATAAAAAGACTCATGTCCGTCTGGTCAACAAAAAAGCATTTGCTCCAACTTTGAACTTTTGAAGTTCTACTGATTCAACAACCCGATTAGGAAGATCATTCCACAACTTGGTAACAGCTGGAATAAAACTTCTAGAGTACTGCGTAGTATTGAGTCTTATGATGGAGAAGGCCTGGCTATTAGAATTAACTGCCTGCCTAGTATTACGAACAGGATAGAATTGTCC
>NC_090763.1:3457052-3464552 GCF_036898095.1 Palaemon carinicauda
TGGTGACTTCGCGACTTGTAGAGTTGAGGTATGTCTTTCTACAATTGGCTAGCGTTGATGATAATGTCATGATGAGAACGAAGATGCCACTTTTGCCTGGATAGTTTTATAAGTACCTGAATCCAGATTCATATGTTGATGGCTTATACTTTGAAGTTAGTACAAATGGCATTATCATTAGATGTATACAAATACTAAAGGGAAGTCAGTAAATTTACAGATAATTTAACTGTTTAAATATGTTTCTTGAAATATTAGTACTATATCGATATAAGCTTCGAGAGATAAGAGGGTTGGGTAAGCCATTCTAATTTATTGCTTGGTTATATACGCTGTCTAAAACTCCCGCTTTTCACAGGTACCCCAATCAGCATGCCATCGGCTCTTCATGTTACTCCAATATCTAGGTCCTTTTCGAGTGTCGTTTTTGGACGCTAGGTCCTTGGAATTTGGCCTCGACTCCCCTCACAAGGTCTTGTTTGCGAACACTCCAGACCTGAAGAAGATATTCGTACGGGACTTCTTCATGGGGAAGAGGGGCATGACTTTGGTTGCGTTGATGTGCAGCGATAGACTCACCGAGATAGGAATCGAAAGGTCCGGCCACCGCTCCCGCAGAAGTGACTTGTTTGAGTTTTTCTTCAAAGGCCAATCAGAAAAAGAAGTTAGTTGGGCAGCTTACAGGGATCCTCCAATGGGCACTGAGATCACCTTCCCAAACCTGAAAAGGATGTACGTCTTCTGCGTTGGCAAAACCGAATGCTTCCACGGGATCAGATACGCAGTCATGAAATTATATACGAACTTGATGATCAACGCCATCGACGATGCACATTTCCACAAATTCTGCGAAATGCCTTGTTGCGAGGATCTCAATGGCGCGCTTATTATGGACATGACGAGAGACTTTATTCCTCTGTTAAACGCCAATCCAATACTTGAGAGACGTTCTGTTAAATTCTTGAATTACGACACGTATTGCAACATAAAAGTCCTGGAGCTCAGCAGTTCATCCTCTTGGTTTGAGCGAAACAGAATCGAACCTTACCTGATCAGTTGTTTTGGCAACTTTAATGAGTTAAAGTTATTCATTCATCCTGACATGACACACTATTTTGATGCGATAGGTCTGCCAGTGGCAAATGTTGACCTTACTCAATACTTCAACCCAAATTTTGAATCAGGGCTGCCAAGAGAAAGAGAAGGATTCTCTCTTCTTCTACCAAATGTGGGAAAAAGCCTCTTGATACTTACAGTTCATGTGACCATGGCCATAGATCTGAGAGAAGGCCTGCATTGCTTAAATTTGTGCCCAGTTTTGAGGGATCTTACTCTATACTTTAATGCTATATTCTTGACTGATATATCACCTTTGCTTGCCGTGGATATCAACAATCTCCCGGAGCTTACAAAGATCGCGTTTTATGGAAAATTGCACATTCAATCTGTCAGAGTGAATATGTTACTAAGGAAGATTATCAAAGCTGCTCCCAATATTCAGTATCTAACAGTTTCAGGTGGTATGATAAAAGATATCCATCTGCTGAGCACCGACTGCTTTGAAGGTATAGAGACTCTGCACTTGAAAAATTTTCCAATAACTAAGCACTATGCAAACAATCTCTTGGGAGTCCTGCAGAGATGTCCAGATGTGAGAGAACTCGTCTTGGAGAACGTGAGAGATGTCGAGGGGTGGCTTGAGCGAGTAGATAAAACCACAGCCTTGAAAGTCCGTTATGTTCCAGAGTGCGGTTTTTTGGAAGAACTCTAACGAGTAATCTTAAGATAGTGCTGCCCATTATTCTTTCCTTTTATATGATAAGCATATGTTATTTTTAATTGGTGTTTTGTCTTCATTTCTAGCTGGAGTGGATCTGTTGCTTTTATTGATATTCGTATGTGAATTTAGTCTCCAAAGTCTATTACAGCCTTTAATATCAAATATCTGTTGGATATTTTTCGTTTTGTGGAAGCACTGACAGATATACGATTTTAAGGAATGTAAGTTGAATTTTGTGTTAACAATATTTCTGTAGATACTTATCATCACTTTGCAACGCCTGTTACTAAATGATGTTTATATTGAATAAAAGTTTGATTTTTGTACAATTTGAAAGTAAACAATTTAATATATTGTGCAATTATATCTTGTAGTTTGGAAGTAACTGATTCTTTTACCTGAAATTTCGTACGAATTGCGATTAAATGATTATCATTTGTGCGACTTTTTATAATTTGTTATCAAATAATTTTATCATCTGTGCAATTTTGTATGATTTGATATTAAACAATTTTTTCTTTTGTGCAGTTTTGTACAATTTAGAATTAGATTTGTTTATTTCTTGTACAATTTCGAAGAAAATATTTTTATCTTCTGTACAATTTGGAATAAGATATTTTGATATTGAAATAAGCGTATCATTTCAATTAGTTATATATTGTTTAACCCTTGATGAGCAAAATCTGTTTATATTGATATCAGGAATGTTAAAAGTCTAAAGGTGAATTACTTCATGTTTTAAGAAAATCTCGTTTAGAGAAAAGTCCTATTAAGTGGGTGATGCAATTAGAGGTTATTCCTTAAATACAAATTCAGTAAAAAGATATATAGCAAAGATTGTTATCTTAAATAAACAAGTAAATATAGTTTATTAAGTTTTTTTAATGGGGAAAAAAAACCATTTTTTTTAAAAAAGAAATCTAGTCTTGTATAAACATACTGAAATGTTATAATTAAACCTCAGGCAGTCATAACTTTTTAATGTAAGTTTCATTTAATGTAGAGACGTATTGCCAATATATCAACAAATGGTGAAATTGTCGTATATGTGACCTTGAGAATCACATGGTCTTCAGCATTTACATGCCAGAAAACTCTCAATCAATCAATCAGCATTTAGACTCTCGCATGGAACAAAGTTAGGTCACTTTTACGAAGAAAGGTTATTAGCTTAAGGTGAATCCTGGAAAGCGTAAATTTGCAAAGTCTATAAACACAATAACCTGAAAGCTTATATCATTAACAGTATAAAAAGGTTATGAAATAGAATAACCTTTACTTGACAGAAAAGGATTTTTATTAAATCCACCAGAAATGTTTTATATGATTTGGTGGCACAGAAAAGCCCAGAGCGTTTATAAGGACCAGGAAACAACAGATTAACCATTATATTGTTAAGTGCAATTTTAAATATGCCTGTACCAAATGTTAAAGATGTTAATTGGCTAGTTAGGCATTTTTAAAACTTACTTTTACTTTTAGGGGTTTATTTCTCGCCCTCCACCAAACACTAAAGGTCTGTTCAGGCGGGCCTTGGTGTGTGAAAAAATAATTTCTTTCCAGTTAATATTTTGCTCTGTATCGTTATCAGTTATTTCGCTAGCATTTGTATTCAGGCTTAATAGTTTTCAGGTCACTATTATAACACTTTCTAAAAAGATAAGTCTTCAGGTATTTCTTGAAAGCTGCCACATTATTGCTATTCTTGACATCGAGTGGGAGGTCGTTAAAGAGTTTCGGTGCAGCATCACAACGTTCTTCCTCCTATTGCATGATTCACACTAATTTCGAATAGTCTATGTGGGTCATCGGCATGTCTAACTCTTACAGCGGCGCTGGTAGCTTCAGGGTGGGGGACCAAGCAATCACGAAGATATTTAGGCTTGTCACTTGTAAGTGTATGTGAGTCAACAAGCAAATTTTAAATTCAATTCTAGCCTTAATAGGTAACCAATGTAGATCGATCAGTGCAGGAGTTATTCTCTCCCGAAATTTAATGCCTTTTATCAGTTTAGCCGCCCGGTTTTGCACATTTTAAAGCTTTCTTAGTAGTGTATTGGGCAATTTGTAGTACAGAGAATTGCAATAATCAAGCCTTGATATTACATGACTCATCACTAAAATTTTTGTACTGCCCTCTGTTAAATATTTTCTAATAAATGTTATGTTTCTCAGGTGATAGTTACACACTTTCACTGTGTTCACAATTTGGTCCTTCATTGACAAATTACAGTCTATCAGTACACCCAAATTTTTATACTTTTTTTTTTTTTTAAATAGTATCACAGCAATTTATAAAAGATATAAGTTAGTAACTGGTAATTAACATGTAAAATTTGTTACCCAATTCGTTGGTTTGTTATATGTTAAACGGAAAATGAGCTTTAAATGAGCAGCGAAAGGGCAAAAGACAAAAAGAAGGAAAAAGAAAACAAAATCTAAGACCAATAGTATTTATATAAATAAATTATTTACTTAATAATAATGATAAAAGAGACTCTCATTTCATTATATGTTGAGCCGAAGAAGCAACACCATTCTAAAGGCTATCTTGTCTAGAATTCAACCTACGTGGCACATGAAAGAACGAGAGAGAACATTACCCGAATACCGAAAACATATTTGGACTCCATAACTCTTCCTAAAAACAAATCACAACAATAATTCAGTTATAATACTCATTTCAATTTTTTCCTTTTCTTAATTCATAGACAAACAGTGAAAAGCAATTAATGTTATCGTATATAAACATATTCGTTGGAACTTTACTTACCATTTTGAAATGTACTTGCTTAGGTTTCTTTGAAATATCAAAATTCCATACATACATACTGTACATACACATACATACATATATACATAGATTATATATATATGTATATATATATATATATATATATAGCGAGAGAGAGAGAGAGAATGAATGTCATGGTTAGAGAGAGAGAGAGAGAGAGAGAGAGAGAGAGAGAGAGAGAATGTCATGGTTAGAGAGAGAGAGAGAGAGAGAGAGAGAGAGAGAATGTGATGGGTATCGAGAGAGAGAGAGAGAGAGAGAGAGAGAATGTGATGGGTATCGAGAGAGAGAGAGAGACTGTGATGGTTAGAGAGAGAGAGAGAGAGAGAGAGAGAGAGACTGTGATGGTTAGAGAGAGAGAGAGAGAGAGAGAGAGAGAGAGAGACTGTGATGGTTAGAGAGAGAGAGAGAGAGAGAGAGAGAGAGACTGTGATGGTTAGAGAGAGAGAGAGAGAGAGAGAGAGAGAATGTGATGGGGAGAGAGAGAGAGAGAGAGAGAGAGAATGTGATGGGTA
Organism: Palaemon carinicauda; assembly: GCF_036898095.1. Lineage (NCBI taxonomy): Eukaryota > Metazoa > Arthropoda > Malacostraca > Decapoda > Palaemonidae > Palaemon > Palaemon carinicauda. Next base: position 3,462,142 of record NC_090763.1, read on the forward strand.
TCGAGAGAGAGAGAGAGAGAGAGAGAGAATGTGATGGGTATCGAGAGAGAGAGAGAGAGAGAGAGAGAGAGAGAGAGAGAATGTGATGGGTATCGAGAGAGAGAGAATGTGATGGGTATCGAGAGAGAGAGAGAGAGAGAGAGAGAATGTGATGGGTATCGAGAGAGAGAGAGAGAGAGAGAGAGAGAGAGAATGTGATGGGTATCGAGAGAGAGAGAGAATGTGATGGGTATCGAGAGAGAGAGAGAGAGAGAGAGAGAGAGAATGTGATGGGTATCGAGAGAGAGAGAGAGAGAGAGAGAGAGAGAGAGAGAATGTGATGGGTATCGAGAGAGAGAGAGAGAGAGAGAGAGAGAGAGAATGTGATGGGTATCGAGAGAGAGAGAGGATGTGATGGGTATCGAGAGAGAGAGAGAGAGAGAGAGAGAGAGAGAATGTGATGGGTATCGAGAGAGAGAGAGAGAGAGAGAGAGAGAGAGAGAATGTGATGGTTAGAGAGAGAGAGAGAGAGAGAGAGAGAGAATGTGATGGGTATCGAGAGAGAGAGAGAGAGAGAGAGAGAGAGAGAATGTGATGGTTAGAGAGAGAGAGAGAGAGAGAGAGAGAGAATGTGATGGTTAGAGAGAGAGAGAGAGAATGTGATGGGTATCGAGAGAGAGAGAGAGAGAATGTGATGGGTATCGAGAGAGAGTGAGAGAGAATGTGATGGGTATCGAGAGAGAGAGAGAGAGAGAGAGAGAGAGAGAGAGAATGTGATGGGTATCGAGAGAGAGAGAATGTGATGGGTATCGAGAGAGAGAGAATGTGATGGGTATCGTGAGAGAGAGAGAGAGAGAGAGAGATGAATTCAAATCTAAGTTAATGCTCCTTTTAAAAGGTCAAGTTACCTTTCCCTGATGTTGTGAGTGAGGCTTCTAAAGAAGCTCCCTCGGGGCATCAAGGAGACTCCAGACACTTATAATCCGACAGGTGCTGTGTTGTAGAATACCACCTGCATTTATTCGATTGTATAGCTCTCTCTCTCTCTCTCTCTCTCTCTCTCTCTCTCTCTCTCAGGGTTATAGGAGTTTATATTTGAATTCTTCTACATAATCAATATGTTTTAATCATATATATATATATATATATGACAACAGGCCGGGAGGAAAAAGGAAACGAAGATTGGACAAGCGCTTTCGTGTTATTATTACACCTCTTCACGGTCTTATGGTTTAAAAATGCAATTAGAATACAAAGAAACCTCTGTGGTGACGTAAAACAGAAGAAATTAGCAAATTACAAATTACTTAAAAGTTAGTTGTTTAAAAATGTTGTTTACAAGAAATTCATCCAGTTTGTACATACCTGAACTGGTGTTAAGCAGATCTTCGAAATTTTTCTTAATTAAAACTGTTTCAATGATATTCCTTTTAACAAAATCTTTACAAAATATAAGTTCTTTAGCAGCTTTCCAATTAATAGCGTGGTTGCACTCATTCATATGCTGAAAAAGACTGCTGGCAATGTTTCCCGTTCTTACATTATATTTATGCTGTTTTATTCGAGTTTCTAGTGCTTTGCCACTTTGACCGATATATCGTTTATTACACTGATTGCATGGAATTTCGTATATACATCCATTAATCTGTTTTGGGAAATTTTTTATCAATATATTCTTGAGTGTGTTGTTTCTAAAAATTACATTAATTCCAAAAGGTTTTAAAATTCCATATACATATAATATATATATATATATATATATATAGATAGATAGATAGATATATACATATAATATATATATATATATATATATATATATATATATATATATATATATATATATATATATATATAGATATAGATATAGATATATATATATATATATATATGTATATATATAGATGGATAGATATAATGTATATATATATATATCTATATATATATATATATATATGTGTGTGTGTGTGTGTGTGTGAGTGTGGGTTTGTGTAAACACATTTCAACATTGTACCTATTCATTTTATAATGTTATTTTGTTCAGAGCCTCGTCAAATCCCTGCATAAAAGAGATATAGTTATTCTGTGATGGGATACATATAACATGCGTGATAGGTATCACGTGATCACCTACAACCACTGTCAAAGGGAAGGACATTTTCAAAAAAATTTAGGAGTTTAACATTGATGATTTAGTAAGCAGGAAATGTTCAGAAAAAAAAATCCATCAACGAATATAATTGGCAATAGGTTAAATGTGTCAACTGCACAAAATTAAACAAACCAAATGAACACAAAGTTAATTAAAAAAAAAAATAGCAAAGTTTATGACTAAAAAAATAGGAAAAGACTTTTCGATGTACATAAAACTGAGCAAGAATAAACAAGATCATTGGCCGCAGCAAAGAAAACATTTTTGTCAATGAATAACAAAT
>NC_090763.1:3467052-3479552 GCF_036898095.1 Palaemon carinicauda
GCTCTTTGTTTTGTCTAAGAGTTTCCACTTTGTTGTCACCACGTGGTTCAAAACCAAGAAAGTGAAGAATACAATATAAAGAGAGTATCAAATTAAAGGATTATATTCTTAGACCTTCAAATCTGGGTGAATGACTTATTAATGACCTTTTTCCCTTGTCTTGTCTCCCCATAGATTAAAACGGTCAAGCCAGGTGTGCTTTGAAAATGACCCAAGAGAACTGGCACCGCCGCTAATGAGCTTCGAGTTCGCTCCTAAAATGGCTGGATTATAAAAGGATCCGTTGGCCGGTGGGGAGGAATTTTGGGGAAGGATGTAAATCCCCTGTATTCTAATCCTACCAAGGTCATGGTCTCCACCTTAGGAGGATTAATATTTTCCCTCCAAGTTTTCACCCCACCCTAAAGGATTAGAAGGAACCTTTCTTTTTGTCCTTACTTTGGATGACTCTCAGTCGCATAGGAGTTCTCAAAGGAGATTCATCTTGTGAGGTCAAAGGTCGAGTTTCTTATACTGTAGTTCAAGTGTTTCTTCAAGTCCACCGAAGTCAGAAACAAAGATGGCGTCTCGTGTAAGTACCATCATAGTTATTAAAATTATTTGCCCATTATGAACTATCGCTTGCTATTCATTTTACGGGTAAAAATTGTTTCATCGTGTATGTACAGTACGTGCGACATCTTCGAAGGGTTACCAAAACAACATGAGATGCTCATTGTATTTCATAAATTAATGTTCTACCGATCTACCATATTATATTTGCTCGTGTCTTTAAAATGTCTCTATGTAGACGCGAAGGTTAACATTAAATGCAATATCTAACATCTGGCGATGTCTTAAACTTTGTTTAGAATCTTTAAATGATCTAGATTCAGGTCTGGTGCTGTCTGTCAACAAATCGGGGGACAACTTCATTTGTTTATTATCAATTCGATTTCGTAAATAGTTTTTCTTGATAATTTGTGAGGTTTCACAGCTTTGCAAATTTCTATAATATATATAAATTTCATCAGCATAATATTTCAAGAACTATGCTAGATGGAAATATTTTCAAAATCGCGTCGGAAAAGTGGCCATTTGGTCAGCGTTTGCGAACGTTTTATACTTTTGATTGTCCTGTGTCACTCTTCTTCAATTAGAAAAAATAATTCGTCTCTATTTTTTATAAACATAAAATTTATTTGAAATATGCAAAGGAACGATTTACTTTCTACTTTCCTTAGATTACGAAAGGTAATTTCGGGATGGACAAATAATTGACAAATTATCGAAACCTTGCAAACTATCACCTTCACCGGTTTATTTGTCACGACGAATTATACATTAAAATGCGGGTATTTACCCACAGTTCTAAAATAGAAATTACAAATTAAACGAATTTATGTAATTTTAAAACAATTTTAACAACTTCGTTATGTACCGAAAGGTGTATTTTGATTTCAAATTAGGTTGCATTAGGGATTTGATTTTCAATTAAAAGGAGGATTTAGTGTTAGTCAATTTCAAAAGTAACGCTTTCTTGTATCAGCTCAAAAATGTATCAAAACATTTGATCCTATCTTAGTATACCGAGTTGGAGACTTATACCATTTTGAAGAGTTTCCGTTTATTGTACAGAATGTCAGCGATGGTTTGGACCAATGTGGAAGCACTGAGTAATTTATAAATGGCATTTTCAATAGAAAGTGAGTGATAGGAATTATAACAATAGGTTGGATAATATTATTCGCCTTGTTGTAATATTGTAAAATATAATAATCATGGAAAAATGTTGCCTCCTATTCAGAGGAGATCTATAATCCAGTTTGAAAGGACGCCTGTATACCAACGTTTGTAATAATATATTCACAACTTTGAGTGAAAATCCCAAAAAGAGACGTAGATTAAATAAGTTATATTTCTCTAGTCTAAATCGCAATTCAGGCATGGTCTCCCACTTTCTTGGGTTAGAGTTTTCTTGCTTGAGGGTACATTCGGGCACACTATTCTTTCCAATTTCTCTTCTTTTTTGGGGGGTTTTATAGTTTATATATAGGAAATATTTATTTTAATGTTGTTGCGGTTCTTAAAATGTTTCATTTTTCCTGGTTTTCTTTCCCCACTGGACTTTTTCCTTGTTGGGGCCCCTGGGCTTATAGCATTCTGCTTTTCCAACTAGGTTTGTAGCCTAGCAAGTAATAATAATAATAATAATATTGCGGATATCGTGCATTTTTTACAGGTATACAGTAATTGCGTAAACTTAAAAGTTTGATATTTGTGTAGATTATTTAGTGAGTTTTACCTCCTGATAAAAACACCATCTCTTTTTGTATATGTGCATATGTATTAATTATTATTGCATGCATATATGATAGTACAAATGTATATTTAGTTTTCAAAATTTGATAACTGAAGAATTATGCCTACTTTTTTTATATAACATTTCGAAGTATAATATTATTAGTAGTTTTCATGCTGCTTCAAGTTCCTGTCCCAGGAAAGGTTTGGAGTAAGATTTTTATTATCTAAATAAATGAATATAACTATTGAAATTATATCTCTTATCAACTATATTGTTAATTTTAACTTACTATACCGGTATACATTTGCTTGTTAACTAAGAAGTAACAATTGGAACCAAAGCTTATTCGGAGAGAACATCGAATCAACATGTGTCCAAACCCAGGTAGCAATTAAAACAATAATAAATGTGTTTTGTATAACTGAATGCAGATATCTTTCTTAATCTGCTTTGCTTTCACCTGAGCCACACGATGCTCGACTAAGCTAGCTGACGATATTGTTATAGAACGATGCTTTATAGAAAATATTCCTCATTTTTATTAACATATAGTCAGTAACTATAACGATGAATCCTTAAAAATTCTTCCATGTAAATATTCTAAGCATTATGTTATGCTTTTACGTTTGTGATGCCAAACATTTTCTTACTTCATTGTATACAGTATCTTCATAAAAAATGTTTTACAGTCGGAGGATAAAAACTTATTTTAGCCAATAACTTTTCTGTTACATTGTTAAGTCAAATAACACAATAAGTGGGCCTGTACTATGTAATTATAATTTGGATTCACTGACAAAAAAGTATAATACTGATTAATCGATATTGAATTACCGTAATATAACTATAAATTAGAATAGTTATGATAATATAATTAGGAAAGAATGGGATTATATTCAATTTACGTCCATACTTAATTTACCCGGTTCCCCCACTATTGTAACCCCTCCCAGCACTAACTAGTACTCTCCCCCAACCCTTGCCCTCCGCCCATCAGCCAAATATGCACGATTTCTACACATGAAATTCTGGAGTTTATAGATGTTTGGGGTTACAGTGGGGTACCGGAGTCGACAAGACATTTGTATTTGACTGTACTCCCATCAACTCCTGCATTCATCACCTTCTTCAACACATCCACTCTAGCTGCTAATTCGTTTCTTACACCCGTTCTCACATCACACTTCATTCCTAACCCTATCTAATCAAGATACACCTGCCATACTCCTCAGACACTTCATCTCGAACACATAAAATCTGTTTCTCCGTCACTTTCATTTCCCACACCTCCAATCCATACATTGCAGTTGGTACAGTCACTTCCTCAGAGAGGATTCTTTACATTCAGTCTTAACCCTCCATTCGTTACCACTACCTTCAGACGCCCCAAACGCTTTACATCCTTCATTCACTCTCTGATGTGCATTGCTTCAAATCCACCATTTGAAACAACAACAGACCCAATGTATTTAAACTGATGTACTTTAAGTAACTCTCCATTTAATACGACATTCAACCCAGCACCACCCTCCCTCTTCCTTGCTCTTATCCACATGAACTCTCAATTTCCTTCTCTCGCACATACTCCCAAACTTTGTCACCAATCGACCTTGCTTCTCCTCCAGGTCTGCAACTAATACAATATCATCGCAAACAACAACTGATTCCCTCCCCACACCTATCTGTCAGTTTCAATCCTCGACCAAGCATTCACAACTTCATCAGCAAACAAATTAAACAACCATGGTGTTATCACACATTGCTCTTCTAAAACCACCCTGTACTTCTAAAATTGCATCCTCTTGTTTTATCCTTACTAATGGTAATTAGCAATATATCATATATTTAAAGTTCGTTTATATTTGTAAAGCAGGGTCATACACACACACACACACACACAGTCCACTGGTACCATTGACAACATAAAACATAAATGATCGTCTTAAACAATCTCAACAAACACTCAAGAAAAGTCACACCACTTTCCTTTAACATCTCGACCCTCACACCATCCATACTAGGTGCTCTTTCTGCTCTCTTTTCATATAGTGCTCTCACTTCCTCTCTTGCAATCTCTCTCTCTCTCTTTCTCATCTCCAATCACTGGCCCCTCAACACCTGCAACAGCAATTAAATCTGCCTCTCTATTATCACCTACGTTCAGTATCCTTTCTAAATATCCAGCCTGCATTTTCCTTGCCTCCTCTTATTTAATGAAATCTTCCCTTTTCATCTTTCACACTCTTCATTTTTCAATACACCCTTCTTTACTCTTCATACCAAAGACCCAATCCCTGACCCCACCTCCAGTCAGCCTCTAAATCATTAATCTGCAGCCATTCATTATTTGCCTTCTTTCTCTTCCACTTCCATCTTCACTACCCTTCCTCATGCTGCTTCCAACAACACTCTATATCACCATTTCTCTCGCTTTCATCTTGTGATAGGCCAGTTGTAACTATCTTGATACTGACTTTATTACCTGCTTTTTTTTTTAACTCTCCAACCTTCACTAATTGCCTTTTACATCTCCCCACTCTATTTTCCCATTCTTTTGCTGCCACTAATTTTCTTTCATACAAAAATGATCATATACTATATACCATTAGCCATACCCCTAAACATTGCACCTCTTTCAATACTACAAACAACCTTCTTGTTATCTACACAGTCCATTAATGCCATTTCTACCACTCTTCTATTTGGCCCTCTTACACAAAACTACAACTTATCACCAGCTCTTGTTCAACACACATCTACCGGTCTCTCACCACTGTCATTTTCACCTTGCATGCTATCCTTCCCAATGATTCCTACCTCTCCACCACCCACTCTGGCATTCAAGTCGCCCATTACAACTACGTAATTTCTTCTAACAAGTACATCTACACACCTAATTAATTCATTCCACTCTTTACTTTTCTTAAACACTGGCCCATTAGAAGTAAGAAAAGTCAGACATTACCTACCAAATCTAATTCTTACCCACATTAACCTAGATGATACCTCCTTCCATTCCACTACTTCACCTGTCATCCATTCACTCATCAATAAATTCACGCCATCTCTTGCTCTTCCTCTGCAAATCACAGACACTATCTTCACCAAACGTAAATATCACCAAACATCCAGCCTTTTATTTCAAAATATACCTCCAATCTCACATCTTTTACTCTCTATTGACCTTAGATGTCAGGATGCCAGAAAGCTTTGGATCAATCAATCAGCCACATATTCCGACACCACGAAATGAAGGTGCAGGGAGCAGTCACTATTTTCCTAAGTATGAAAGAAAAAAAAAATCTTTCTAATCTCCTTCTTCCTTTCAGGCAACAGAACTGAACCAGGTAGCCAAGATCTCTACACCCAAATCCCTTAAAATTTATTCAGCGACAGCGTCCGCCCGACATCTCATCAACTATTGCTTACCAGTTCTCCACGATTACTTCATGGCTGAACAGCTAGACATCTTTTACATAAATTTGATGTCTCAGAACAAGGCCAGGCTGGGGAACCAGACTTATGAACATAAGTTTGATGTCTCCAAGACAACAGAGAGTTTGGTGGTAAGTGATTATCCTATGAAACTGTCTAGTCCAGATTGAAGGATATTTGGATAATATAGAAATTATGCTTCAGCTTAATACCAAGGTTGTTGAGACTTTCTTACTATATTCTTTATTATTCATTCTTTCATTATTGTTTTCAACCTATATTGATTATTCTGTTGTTCATTGACTTGTGCATATCAAACTTGGGAGCCTTTTCTTATACTAATTTCAGGAGAATAATATGCTCACTCCTGTGTCAATTCGGAATCACAAGCTTTAATCAACTATAGAAAGAATAAAGCTAATTTCGTCTAATCATCTAACAATGTATTTTTTTCCATTGACAGGCACACATCAAATTCATGAAGGATTACTACTGGTCTGATAGTGTCCTCTGTCCTCCACATCACAAGAGCATCCGTTCTTTGATCAGTAAAGAAATCGTGAAGACACTTAACTCAGAGGAGTTAAGAAAGGATTTTAAGGCGGTGTCTCCATTGTGCAAATTTTTCATCCAGCTGTTGTTTTGCTATGACGTGGGGGACTTCACAATCGATACAGTTCAGGTATGTCTTTCTTTCATTGACTATCAATGATGACAAGTCTGGTAATTTTAGGATGCTACTCTTGCCTCGTTTGTTTAAAAAATACCTGAATTCAGATTCATATGTTAGCTTGTTATACTTCGAACTCATTACTAATGGCATTATTGTTATCAATGGATATATGCAAAAACTAAAGGGAAGTCAATGAATTTACAGATGATTTAACTGTTTAAATAAGTTTCTTGAATTATTAGTACCGTATCGATATAGACTTCAAAGTATGTTAACAACATGGTTAGGAGGGTTGATTAAGCCATTCTAAGTTATCACTGACTAAACCTTTCACTTTTTACAGGTACCCCAATCGGCGTGCCGTTCTTTCTCAATGTTACTACAATATCTCGGTCCTTTTCACATGTCGTTTTTGAATGCCAGGTCCTTGAAATTCGGCCTCGTCTCTCCTTACGAGGTCTTATTTGCAAACACTCCAGAACTGAAGAAGATTTTTGTACGGGAAATCTTCATGGGGAAGAAGGGCATGAATTTGATTGCACTGATGTGTAGCAACAGACTCACTGAGATAGGAATCAAGAGGGAGGGCCATAGCTCCCACAGAAGTAGCTTGTTCGAGTTTTTTTTCAGAGGCGCATTAGAACGGGACATCATTTTGGGAGCTTGCAAGGATGCTCTGATGGGCACCGAGATAACCTTTCCAAACCTGAAAAGGTTGTACATCAGCTGTGCTGAGGGAACTGAATGCTTCCATAGGGTCGAATACGCAATCAGGAAATTTTATACAAACTTGGAGGTCAGCGACATCGACGAACAGCACTTCCACATGTCCTGCAATATGTCTTGCTGCGAGGATCTCAATGGCATCTTAATGTTGAGCAGGACGAGAAACTTCCCCCTGCTACACTCAATTCCATTGGTCAGGAGAGGTTCTGTTAAATTCTTGGATTCTGACATGTACTGCAACATAAGAATCTTGGAGTTCAGCGGTTCATCCTCTTGGTTTGTGGGAAACAGAATCGAACCTAACCCGACAGGTTCTTTTGGCAACTTCGATGCTTTGGAGTTATTTATTCATCCAGATATTGGACACTATTATGAACCGTTCGGTCTGCCAGTGGCAACCCAATACTTGCATCAGAATTTTGAGCATGGAGTGCCAAGAGAAAGACAAGGATTCTCACTTCTTCTATCGAATATAGGCAAAACCCTCTTAATATTCACACTTCACGTGACCACGGCAACAGACCTGGGAGAAGGCTTGCATTGCTTAAATTTGTGCCCCCTTTTGAGGGAATTTACCCTCTACTTTTATATTATCCATTTAACTGATATATCGCCCTTGCTTGCAATTGATATCAACTCTCCCCCGGAACTAACAAAGATTGTGTTTCATGGGGAGCTGCAAATGAACTCTGTCAGAATTAATATGTTATTGAGGAAGATCATCAAAGCAGCTCCCAACATTCGGTATCTTACTCTTTCAGGCGGTCTAGCTAGGGATATTCATTTTATGAGCACCGACTGTTTCAAGGGCATAGAGAGTTTACATCTGGAAAATATTCCAGCAACCAAAAACTATGCATTACATCTCACAGGAGTCCTCCAGAGGTGTCCTGATGTGAGAGAACTTGTCTTGGAGAACGTGAACGATGCCGAGGGATGGCTCAAGGGAGTAGGTAAAACCACGGCCTTATCAGTCCGGTATGTTCCAGAGTGCTGGTTTTTGGAAGAGCTCTAGCTAGGAAGCTTCACACAATGCTGTCCATTATATATTTCTTCTTTTTAAATGAAAGTATTCGCCATTTGTAAAATGGTTGGAAAAGCAAAGCCGTAATGCTTTGTCTTCATTTCTAGCTGAATTGAATCTTTTCTTTTTTTATAGATACTCGTGCATAAATCTAGTCAAAGGCTATAGCCTTGCATAGCAAGCAACTGTTGGACAGTTTTTTTCTCTTTTTTTCTTTTATTTTGTGGAAAGACTACAGGTAAAAGATTCTAAGAAATGTATTGTAATTGATTTTCGGATTGATAATATTTCTATAAATATACTGTTTAAAAGCGCCAGGCACTTCAAGGTTTCATGTCAATATACTAGCTTGATCCTCCTTATGATTATTGTTATGCAATACCAGTTGTGGAGTTATTTCTATTGATGGCTGTTTCATAATTTGTAATTAGATTATTCGATTTTTTTCTGTGATTTTGTACATCTTGAAATGAAGTAATTTGATCTTTTGAATAATTTGGAAATTAAAATGGATATTTTGTACCACTTGGTATCAAATAACTATCTTTTATACAATTTGGAAGTAAATCATTTGGTATTTTGTGCAATTTTGTATAATTTAGAATTGGGTAATTTGCTTTTGTGGGATTTTGTACCGTTTGGAATAAAATGTTCTTATCTTAAGTGAAGTGTTGTACAATTTGTAATTTGTTCGTTATATTTTTTGTGCAATTTTGTATAATTTGGAATTAAATATTTTAATCTGATTTGAACTTTTCTGCAACATATAAATTAAATAATTTTATCTTTTGAACAATGTTCATTGGTAGACATGAAATAAACTTGACAATTCTATGAGTTAAGTATAATTTTTCCATTGATGAACAAAATCTACTTATAATGGTAGGTGGACACAGTTCTGGTACCCAGTATGGAAGGGAAGAAAAAGAAAAGAAAATCAGTTAAATGACGAACTTGATCCCTCAAAAATTACCTCCATGTTTTGGTGCCACAGAAATCACTACAATTACCTTATCTTAGTTAAAAAAAGGCCTATTATAAAAAAGTGTGCAATGAAAATGACCCACGGAAAATACATAAGAACCTGAAGAAACTATTAGGTCTAAAGACAGAAATAGTATTGCCTGACATAACTAATGATCCTAAATGCCTAGCAAATGGTTTTACTGATTATTTTGAAGAAAAAATAAATCATATCTGCTCCAGTTTTCGCAACATCGGCACAACAGAACGAAGGAATACATCAGCAACAGGTGTAAGTAAGCTATGGGTATTCAAAGAGTTAAGTCAGAGTGATTATATGAGAATAATAAAGATAGTAATAAAAACCTACTACAGTCATTTCCAATTGACGATGTAAAAGATGCAGAAAATTTCACCAGACTACCAGAGACCTACCGAAGCATGGTAAATATAAGTCTGAGACAGGCAGTTTTCCCTGATTGTGAGAAAGTTGCATGTATCAAGCCTGTCTATAAAGGAAAAGGTAATATAGACAATTTAAGTTCATATAGGCCAATATCAAATCCGTCATATTTCTCGAAAATTATTGAAACTGCTGTACATGAACAAACCTGGAAACATCTGAAACAATCTAATGCCATGCCCGATGATCAATCTGCATACAGGGAAAGTCACTCCACAGAAACAACAATGTTGGCGATTAAAAATGACATAACAGAAATAATAACAAATGGCAAGTGTTGCATTCTTGTGATGCTTGATCTAAGTGCAGCATTTGATACTGTAGAACATACATATATGATGGAAGACCTTAAAACTGTGGGCATCGTAGAACGAGCATATGACTGGTTTGTGAGTCATCTTGAAAACCGCAAATTTAAAGTAGTAATATCAAATGTTGAATCTGAGACAAGAAAACTAACCAAAGGGGTGCCTCAAGGCAGTGTACTAGGTCCTCCTGTTCGAAATTTACACGATTGAACTGGCAAATATACTTGAAACTCACAGAGTTAAGTTTAAAATATACGCTGATGATACACAATTCTATTTCCCAATATAATCAGTTGATGAGGCTAAAAGAAAGATACATGAAATAATGAATGACATTAAAGCTAGGATGTTAAAAAAAAAAAGCTCAAGCTCAATGAAGATAAAAGTGAATGTATTATTTTTGGAAATAAAAAAGATATAAAAAGAATCGAATGCTTCCAAAGAATTGAAATAGGTCAATCGATCATTGACCTAAAGAAATCTGTCAGAAATCTTGGAGTAATCATGGATGATAGACTGCCAATGAATTAATATATAAATAATATGGTAAGAAATTGTAACTATCATATTAGAAACATAACATTAGTAAATACTTAAATGAAAAATCTATGTCCATACTCATTAATCACCACATATTTTCAAGAATTGATTACTGCAATCTACTGTTCTATGGCTTACCAAATTATCAGCTGAAGAAAATTCAGAGAGTACAAAATAAATAGTAAATTTGGTGAAAGGGCTTTTAGCTACTGTGCGCCTAGACATTATAATAAACTGCCAACTGAAATGAAGGACCTAAAGGGAGCAATTGAATTTAAGAAGAAACTAAAGACATTACTTTTCACAAGATCATATGATTTGGAAGATGCTACAATCAAAGAATTTTACAAGTTATAATGAAAATGTTTCGTTAGGTGATTGATATGGACCCGTGCGAGAAGTAGTTCTCTCGACTTCAGTGGAGGGTTGGATTTAAACCCAAAACAAGTAAACAAGTAAGAAAGGAATACCATGTGTAGATAGTTTCTGAGGATTTGTTACTTGTTACGACTCCGCTGCCTCCGTAAGGCCTCCCACGTACATATTTTTGTTAACATCTATATTCTTGTCTGATGCCCTTTTCACGTAGCATTCAGTGAATAACTGGGTTTTTTTATTTCCCCTTAAAACTCTACACACTTTTATTGTTCTTGAGATTTTCAGGCAGCTTATTATAGGTATCTAAATGACATCTCGGCTCATTCAATCTATGACGACCTACGCCATGTCTTGAAGTCATAAAAGCGTCAATATGAAAAGCATTTAACAATTCATTTATGTAATTTGGCTTTCCAAATTGTAGTGCATGGTGAGTGATAAGACATATCTTGTAAATAGTCCTTGCCTTTACTGACAGCCGGTGTAAATCAATCGATCCAATGCTAATGTCTGAAGTAACTGGAGAAAGAAACTTTGCTGGCCTAGGTAACACAATTAATGAGAATAGCAAATACAAGCATCGATGAGTGTAAGTTTCCCAAATCTGAGAAAATGGCTATAGTCACACCAGTTCTGAAAAGGGCTCTAAGATTAGCATGAATCAAGCTCATATAGACCTATTTCGAAATCTATACTAGGTTTTAAACAGTGCTGGAATACGTAATTCTTGAACAGCTAAATTGTTATTCAGAAGAATACACTCTTTGCCAGACAACCAGTCTGCTTACAGAAAATTATACTCTACGGAGACAGCTATCTGTTCTGTTGTAACAACATGTTGGATATGATGTATGAAAACAAATGTGGTATTTCAATATTACTCGATCTTAGTATGGCTTTTGATACAGTTGTGTATGAACTGCTACTAAATTATCTACGGTCCATCGGTATTGAAGATCAAGCTTTTGAATACCTAAAAAACTACTTGGTTGACAGAAATTACTGTGTACAAATTGGAACCTCTTATTCATCATATGAACCTTCAAACCTTTATTGTTTTGTATCTATACTATTTGTCTATAGAAAATACTACAAAAGCTTGGTGTGAAGTTCAAACTATTTGCAGATGCTGCACAGTTTTACTTCTCAACGAGTGATATAGATGACACTAATGAAACTCCAAACCAAATTCTTGACAGTGTTATGGAATGGATGACAATCAAACAAATAAAATTAAATTGAAATAAAACTGGGTTTATGGTGGTGGAAAAGAAAAAACAGCGAAAGAAACTTGGGTGATATTCATGTAAACATAAATAACAACTCTGTCCCGATATTTAATAAAGTTCGTAATCTAGACGTACCTCATAACTGTAACTTTTGTTTCAATGCCGAAATAAATAATGTAGTAAAAACTGCTGGTTATCATCTTACAAACATTCCTTTTAAAAAGAAGTACCTGTATGAACATTCTGTAAAGAAACTTGTGATAAACTGTTATTATTAGGATTGACTACTGTAACTTCTACTACAATTTACCAAAAGTACAACTTAATAAATTACAAAACGTAATAAACAGGAGAGCAAGACTGATAAAATTTATCCCACCTCGAAAAAGGATCACTCATATACTAATTGATTTACACTGGCTGCCGATTAAAGCGAGATTTTAGTTTAAAATGTGTACAATAATCCATCAAGTTATT